>NW_007258422.1:35303-42980 GCF_000164805.1 Carlito syrichta
TGGGAAAGCGAGTCCTCCGCGGTGGCCGAGCGCGGCCGCCATGGCGCCGGCGGCTCCCGCGGGCGTCCCTCGACCCCGCCTGGGTTTCGCCACGCGCAATCCACGGCCCGTCTCGTGTCGCGTCGGCGCCTCCGGTCTCGCCCGACTGGGTCCAGACGACTTTTAATACGTGGGGGAGTTGCACCCTCAGTCTGGCCTAACACGGGCGCAACTGATGGGTTGCGGGCTTAGCAGGGCGCTGTCCCGGCGGTGCTTCCGAGCAGCCTGCTGTACCATCGGAGTCCTGCCGCTCTCCTGAAGTCCTGTTCGGATTTTTTTTTTTTTTTTTTTTTAAAAGAAAAGAGGTCCGGGCTCGGTGGCTCAGCCTGTAATCCCGCGCCTTTGGGAGACTGAGGTGAGTGGATTGCCTGCGCCCGCGGGTTCGAGACCCACCTGGGCGGCGAGACCTCATCTCTACAATAAATCAAAAAATCAGCCGGGCGTGGTAGCGCCTGCCTGTAATTCCGGCTACTCGGAAGGCTGAGGCGGAAGGATCGCCGGAGCCCAGCAGGTCGAGGCTGCGGTGGCCGGGAGCGGCCACTGCCCTCCAGTCTGGACGACAGAGTGAGACGCCAACTCAAAAAAAAAAAAGAAAAGAGGAAGAACTACTTTCTGAGCACCATAACGGGGCATCTTATTACTCGACTTACTTTGCGTCATCCGCCCTCCAACCGTTAGTCCTTTCAAAGGGCGAGGCATGAGGCAACTGTCAAAGTGCGTCCTAAAACATCCTGCCTGCCACGTGGCTTTTTCCAAAAACAGGAGTCGATATTGGCACAAGAATGTTTACTGTAACGTGGTTTTTCACAAACACTAATAGGAAGCGACCTAAACATCCATCAGAATTACACGAAAATATATTCATACCGTGTATTTCTAGAGAGCTGCTAAGAGAAATGAAATAGTTTGATGATGGCGTGAGAAATCGACCAGAGGCAGTTGCAGAATAATGTGTATGTGTTGTTTCATGTATGTCTTTAAGTTATATAAACATGTGTATGTGCATAGGTGTATGCAAATGCATAGGAAGAGAACCCAAAGAGAACATTAAACAAGAGAGTGTTGGCCAAGCATGGTGGCTCACACCTATAGTCCCGGCGCTTTGGGAGGTCAAGGTGAGAGGATTGTCTGAGCCCACGGGTTCGAGGCCAGCCTGGGCCTCATCTCTACAATAAGTAAATAAATAAATAAATTAGTCGGGTGGAGCGGTGCATGCCTGTAGTTCCAGCTACTTGGAAGGCTGAGGTGGAAGGATCACCTGAGCCCAGCAGGTTGAGTACCGTGGCTGTGAGCGTGCCACTGAACTCCAGCTGGGCAACAGAGTGAGACTCCAACTCAAAACAAAAAACTATTTTTTTTTTCTCCCAGTGGCTACCTGGGAAAGAGAATATCTTGGTGAGTAGAGAATGGGTATTTCAAGCTCTTATGTGTTTGAAATTTTTGACAGTGAGGACTCATTAGGGTTTTACTCATGTAATCTTAAAAAGTACCACAATAGCTAATTTAATCAATGCAGATAAAAGGTCTTTTGAAGAGCATTCTTCTGAGGTCACAGGTTCTGTCATGGGTCAAATATTTATTGGGTGCCCACTGGGTACCATGCTAGATGCAGAGACTATAAAACAGACAAGAAAGTTGGATCGCTGATCCTATGGTGCTTACAATCTCAGTGGGCATGATAGAAAGAAGGAAAAGGAAAGTGAAAATAACAGGCATCATTAAGACCTGATGACTGACGAATCTTTTTTCCTTTACTTTATGTGTGATCCTTAGTTTGACTTTGTTGTATTCTTAACATTTGCATTAATCACTGTAATTAATCTCCCAACAGCTCATTGTGATAAATTGAAGCTACAAGTTAGAGCAGTTTGAATCTGCAAGCATGCTAATCTATTAAAGTTAATAGATTAGTAGCAAGAGGCAGTGTCATGAAATAATTAAAAGCACAATTTTGACTGCCAGATTGCCTGAACCAAATCCTGGCTCTGCCACTTACAAATTACATGGCCCATATGATCTTGGGCCATGTAACTTAAACTCTGACTCAATTTCTCTTCTATAAACTAGGAATAAAAATAGTAAACACCGACTTAAAGTCTATAATACTGAGTGATCTTTCACAGAGACAAAGAACTGAGTATCACGTGTTCTCACTCATAAGTGGACCTTGAACAACTATTGTAATACTATAAGAAAAGGATTGACAACAGCGGGAAACTGCAGGGGGGTGGGGGTGCAGGGAGGTGGGATTGGCAGTAGTGGGAATCTGCCTGGGGAAGAGGAAGCACACCTCATCAACAAGGGTACCTGCAAAACGAATATTTGTATGCCTAACCCTGAATTGTACCCGCAATTTTAAAGTAAAAAAATAGTAAGCACCTTATAGGATTGTTATGAGGACTAACTAGTTTGTACCTGCAAGGTACATAGAATAACATCAACCACATACTGTAGAATTGTTTGCTATTACGGATCAATATAGAGTTTTATTATGAAAAATATTTCAAGGATTGCCTGTCTTGAACTTATTTAAGTCAAATTCCATAGCCTAGAATTTCCATTGTTGCTATAAAATTACAAATAGCATACCAAATATAAAAGCACATTCACTAAATGATAAGTGCTATATGAAAGCTATTTATTATAATAGGTATCTACATTTCTTAGACCTAGTATATAGAAGTCAAATAATCATTTTGAAGAATTAATTATTCTTCATTCTACTACTCATTGAAAGGCAAGCTTGGAAATAGAAAAGAAACGTTTTATATGGACTGTATTGTGCTATTCTGAGAGCTTCGGCAAACGTTAGAACAGCTGCCTATCTAGAAGGTGGGTGCCTGCCTGCCAGTTCCTAGGAATCCCTGCCTTTAACATACAGGCCATAAACCCACACCTTAGGTACCAGTTTATTCCATACCAATTTTTTTTTTGAGTCAGTCTTACTCTGTTACCAAGGCTAAAGTGCAGTGGCACGATCGTGGCTCACTGCAGCGTCAACCTCCTGAGTTCAGGCAATCCTTCACCTCACCCTCCCAAGTAACTGGTAATACAGGCACATGCCACCACACCTGGCTAATTTTTTTTTTTTTTCAGAGACTAGATCTTGCTATGTTGCCTAGGCTGGTCTTGAACTCCTGACCTTAAGTGATCCTCCTGCCTTAGCCTCCCAAGGTGGTAGGATAGCAGGAGTGCACTACCATGCCAGCTCCCAAAAATACATATTTTATATAGGTAAGATCTTGATGAATTTGCTTCTTAATTTACATTTGAAATATTCTTCCCATAATTGAAAATTTAAAGTAATAACTCTAATAAAGTTATTTCCCTCAGTAATTTGTCACAGAGTTCTTTGTATACCTGTCAAAAAGATTCCTAATATGTTAATTCATGTATTTATTTACAAAATAATTTCTCACTTGGACAATTACTATAGATCTGTGACAGGTCTTTCTCCAGTGTCCACATTCTCTGAGTGAAGTTTCTCAAAACCTATCTGACCAGGTCATGCCCTATTTAAATCCTTCCCTTTGCCTTTGGCATGGAGTTTGTGCTTCACGGGATGTGACTAACACAAGGCTTCTTCCAATCTGCTCTTTGATTTAAGTGATCCTTGTACTGGCGATTAATTGATAATTGTGGGATCTTATCAATTACCATTGTATCTGATTCCCTGAATTCTCAGGTTGGACTGAGTGCTTTAGCTTTGTGCTTCCATAGTATTTACCACTTTGAAGTTATTGATGATATAATTGTCTCCCCTCTTAGGTTATGTGTTACTTTCCTGTTGCTGCTATAACAAATTGCTACACCCTTAATGGCTTAAAACAGTTCACATATTTTATCTTTCAGTTCTAGAGATCAGAGGTCCGAAATTGGTCTCACAGAGCTCAAGTCAAAGTATCAGAGCTGGTTCCTCTTGGACCCTCAGAGGAGAATTCATTTCCTTGCCTTTTTTATCTTCACGTTTCCTACTCTTGACTGATCTCCTCTTGTCTTCCTCTTATAGTGACCCTTGTGATTACATTGAACTCACCCAGATAATCCAGGATAATCTCCCTATCTCAAAATCCTTAATCACATCTGCAAAGTTCCTTACATATGTGAGGGGCGAGGGCACAGTGGCTTATGTCTGTAATCCCAACATTTTGGGAGGCTGAAATGAGAGGATAGCTTAAGGCCAGGAGTTTGAGCCCAGCCTGGGTAACATAGCAAGACCTCATCTCTACAAACAAAAATTAAAAATTGGTTGGTCATGGTGGTACACACCTGTAGACTCAGTTATTCTGAAGGCTGAGGTGGGAGGATCACTTAAGCCCAGGAGATCAAAGACTGCAGAGAGCTATGATCATGCCACTGTACTCCAGCCAGGGAGACAAACTGAGAAACTGTCTTTAAAAAAATAATAAATTTGAAAAATTTTAAAAACATGTAACACATTCACAAATTCTAGGGATTAAGACATGAACATCTTTGGGCACCTGCTATTTAGTCTAGCATAGGCTGTAAGCTTTTGATATCAGAGACCATGATTTATTCCCACATTGCACAGTCCCTGATACTTGCTAAGCACTCAGAAAATATTTAAGGTAACAGGGTGCCTGAATGAAACGCAATTGTATACCTAACCCTTAACTGTACCCCACAACTTCATAATAAAAATAATAATAAAAGAAAGAAAGAAAGAAAATATTTAAGGTAAACATAGAGAATCAAGACCCAGATTAGCCAGGTGTGGTCCCACATGCCTATAGTCCCAGCTACTCAGGAAGCTGAGGTGGAAGGATCACCTGAGCCCAGGAGGTGGAGGCTGTGGTGAGCCATGATTATGCCACTGCACTCCAGACTGGGCAACAGAGTGAGACTGACTCTAAAAACAAACAAGCAAACAAACAAAGAACCCTGAAGTCATTTCTGAATTCCAATACATACCTGGAGTTCCTGCGGGTTTCTTTTCTATTCTCTGGGAATGTTTTCTTTTTCTGTTGGTTTTCCATCATTTGATCTTATTTCCAGGTATATCTGATAAATTTGTTAGTGCTTCCTGGGCTTTATATAAGAAAAATTGTAGAGATAATTTAAGGCTCTGAATAATGCCATCTTCCTCCAGAGGCGATTACTATTTCTTCTAGAAGGCTATTAGAGCAGGGGTAAATTATTTACCCCTTTTAACTTCTGCATGTTAAAAGAAGTAACACAGTGAAACGGCAGCCTATGGGAAGGGAGAACATAATTGCAAATCATATGTCTGATAAGAGGTTAATTTTCAGAATATATAGAGAACGCCTAGGGCATAGCTTTTGCAGCGTCTGCCAGACCTCTGTTCAACTTGTCAGCCTCTCAGCCACTGCTTCCTGCTACTCAGCAACTTAGACTCTCAGCTGCCACTTACCGTCAGCAATTGCCTTGAGATGCAGTGCCAAAAGTCAGGTTCAACTTGGCACTACATCTCAAGGCAATTCATGGAATTTTCGTTCCATGAATCCTCACAGGCCTGGGTCTCCAATGCCTTCAAAAAGAATTTTAGCAAGAAAATCAAGAATGGACAACTGGGATGACATCAAACTTCGGCGTGTTAAAAGAAGTAATCAACACAGTGAAAAGGCAGCCTATAGAAAGGAAGAACATAGTTGCCAATCATTTCTGATAAGAGGTTAATTTGCAGAATATATAGAGAACTCCTAAAACTCAACAACAACAAAGCAAGTAACCCAATTTAAAACGGGCAAAGAACGGCCAGGCTGGTGGCTCAGTCTGTAATCCCAGCACTTTGAGAGGCCGAGGAGAGTGGATTGCCTGAGTTTGCGGATTTGAGACCAGCCCGGGGAAAATAGGCAAGACCTCATCTCTACAATAAAATAAAAAAATAAGCTGGGCACGGTAGCACTCCTCTGTAGTTCCAGCTACTCGGAAGGCTGAGGCGGAAGGATCGCTGGAACCTAGCAGGTCGACGCTGGAGTGGCCATGAGTGTGCCACTACACTCCAGCCTGGGCGACGGGGTGAGACTCCAAGTAATAAATAAATAAATAAAATGGGCAAAGAAAAAAACAATTGATAAATCCCCATGTGAAACTTCATAAGTATGAAATAATATATTCTTGTTTCGGAGAGAGGAATCATAATTGAATGAACTCTATTATTTAAGACTTCTAGCCTCGTAGCAGATACCTACCCTGGTTCTTGAAATAAATTTTGTGTATCTTCTCCATTCACCTCATCTAAAAGGTGTAATGTCACTAGTATAGGCAAAGTTTTAAGTATCGTCGGCTCATTGTGCTTCTTCCTTTTTCCCTGATATATCAACAAAACATAGCAAATCAATAATAAGAATGTCCTAGTCAAGTCCCTATCAAGCAAGAAAAATAGATAGATAAATTAAAATAAAATGGGCAAAGGACCTGAATAGACATTTTTCCAAATAAGACATACAAATGGCCAACAAGCACATGAAAAGATATTCAACATCCCTAATCATTAGAAAAATGTAAATCAAAATCACAATGAGGCCTTGAGTGGTGATTCACACCTATAATCCCATCATGTTGGGAGGTCGAGGCAGGAGGATTGCTTGAGCCCTAGAGTTCGAGACCAGCCTGGGCAACATAGTGATACCTCATCTTTACAAAAAAATTTTTAATATTAGCTGGGCGTGGTGGTGCATGCCTGTAATCCCAGCTACTCAGGAAGCTGAGATGGAAGGATCCCCTGAGTGTGGGTGGTTGAGGCTGCAGTGAGCCATTATCATGAGACTGCATTCCAGCCTGGACAACAGAGTGAAACTGTTTCAGAATAAAACCAGAAACAAAAAACACACCACAATGAGATTCACTTCACACCCAGTAGAATGACCCTATCAGGAAAACAGAAAATAAACAAGTATTGGGGTATGCAGAGAAGTTGGAATCCCTGTGCCTTGCTGCCAAGAAGGTAAGATGAGGTAGTTGCTATGAAAATTAGTATGGAGTTTCCTCAAAAAACTCAAAGAAGAGTTACAGTATGATCCAGCAATTCCTCTTCTGGCAATACAGCCAAAAGAATTGAAAGCAGGATCTCAAAGAGATTTTTGAACACCCATGTTCATTGCAGCTTTAATTAAAATAGCCAAGAGGTGGAAGCAGCCTAAATGTCCATTGGGAATGAATGGATAAAGAAAATGTGATGGGTGCAAGAAATACTACCCCAGTAACTTCCAATTGTGCTTACAATAAAATACAGTCTCCCACTAGACTATAAGCTCTATATATTTCTGATACAGTTCAATGCCAAGTATACCACTTGGTATATAGATGTTGAATGTATATAGATGTTGAACATATATTTATTGAATGAATAAACCAATAGTTGTCATTTTTTCAATTGCTCTGTAACATTCAGTTTAAAGGAAAAGTATTTCCTCTTAGTTCTTCAGTAGATGGCACTGTTTGTTAAAGGATCTGTAAGGGTAAAATAAAATCAGTTAATAAAATAGTTTCGAGGCCGGGCACAGTGGCTCAAGCCTATAATCCCAGCACTTTAGGAGGCCAAGGTGAGAGAATTGCCTGAGCCCATGGGTTCAAGAACAGCCTGGGAAACTTAGCGAGACCTCATCTCTACAATAAATCAAAAAATTAGCCAGGTATGGTAGTGCGCACCTGTAA
>NW_007258422.1:43000-49899 GCF_000164805.1 Carlito syrichta
CCTGGACAACAGAGTGAAACTGTTTCAGAATAAAACCAGAAACAAAAAACACACCACAATGAGATTCACTTCACACCCAGTAGAATGACCCTATCAGGAAAACAGAAAATAAACAAGTATTGGGGTATGCAGAGAAGTTGGAATCCCTGTGCCTTGCTGCCAAGAAGGTAAGATGAGGTAGTTGCTATGAAAAATTAGTATGGAGTTTCCTCAAAAAACTCAAAGAAGAGTTACAGTATGATCCAGCAATTCCTCTTCTGGCAATACAGCCAAAAGAATTGAAAGCAGGATCTCAAAGAGATTTTTGAACACCCATGTTCATTGCAGCTTTAATTAAAATAGCCAAGAGGTGGAAGCAGCCTAAATGTCCATTGGGAATGAATGGATAAAGAAAATGTGATGGGTGCAAGAAATACTACCCCAGTAACTTCCAATTGTGCTTACAATAAAATACAGTCTCCCACTAGACTATAAGCTCTATATATTTCTGATACAGTTCAATGCCAAGTATACCACTTGGTATATAGATGTTGAATGTATATAGATGTTGAACATATATTTGGAGGCCAAGGTGAGAGAATTGCCTGAGCCCACGGGTTCAAGAACAGCCTGGGAAACTTAGCGAGACCTCATCTCTACAATAAATCAAAAAATTAGCCAGGTATGGTAGCACGCACCTGTAGGTCCAGCTACTTGGCTGAGGCAGAAGAATCGCCTGAGCCCAGCAGGTTGACACTGGGGTAGCCATGAGTGTGCCACTGCATTCCAGCCTGGGCGATGAAGTGAGATTCCAACTCAATAAAAATAAATAAGTAAAAGTTAATTAATTAATTAATTAAAATAAAATGGCTTCTTTAGTTGTTCCTTTCTCCAACCAGTATTTAATCAGGGCTTCCTTCTCTGTTTGATATACCACAGTGACTAAAACCCTTCAAAGAGCCCAATTGTCTGGTAAGATAAATTTTAAAGATATTTTAACTTAGGAGTCAGCAGATTAGTAAATACAAGGTAAAACTTCATTTAGCAAGAACACGGTCATGCTTATTGATTTGCTTATTGTCTATATTTGCATATTGTCTATGGCAGAGTTGAGTACAACAGTGATCATATGACCCTCAAGCCTAAATCTTTACTATTTGACCTTTTAAGAAAAAGTTTGCTGGCTCTTAACTCCAAAAGAAGAAGATACGCAACAACAATAAAAAATTTTCCTAGCCGGGCTCGGTGGCACAGCCTGTAATCCCGCGCCTTTGGGAGGCTGAGGTGAGTGGATTGCCTGAGCCCGCGGGTTTGAGACCCGCCTGGGCAGCGAGACCTCATCTCTACAATAAATCAAAAAATCAGCCGGGCGTGGTGGTGCATGCCTGTAATTCCGGCTACTCGGAAGGCTGAGGCGGAAGGATCGCCGGAGCCCAGCAGGCCGAGGCTGCGGTGGCTGGGAGCGGCCACTGCACTCCAGTCTGGGCGACAGAGTGAGACTCCAACTCAAAAAAAAAAATTTTTCCTATACAGGTAATAACCTAATTTTAAAATAGTTTGAAATAACCTAATTTTAAAAGTATAGACTTCTTAGAAAAATCTTCATACCAAAATAATTGATGAGGACACTTCTAATAATGAAGGCAGCATAAAGTGGTCAAGTGAAACGTCTACAGTTAATAACAAAGAAAACTGAGGTTGTGCATGGTGGCTCACACCTGTAATTCCAGTCCTTTGTGAAACCAAGGCGGGAGGATTGCTTGAGCCCAGGAGTTCAAAACCAGCTTAGACAACGGAGTGAGACCTCATCTCTACAAAAAAATTAAAAAATAAAAAATTAGCTGGGCATGGTGGTACACGCCTGTAGTCCCAGCTACTCAGGAGGTTGAGGCAGAAGGATCACCTGAGCCCAGGAGATCAAGGCTGCAGTGAGCCATGATTGTGCCACTGCACTCCAGCCTAGGTGATAGAATGAGACTCCAACACACACACACACACACACACACACACACACACACACACACACGCATTCACACCCCTAAGAAAAGTAGACAAAATGTCTAAAATTAACTATTTAAAGATCTGAAAGAGAATAAAAAAAACCACAGGAGAACTTATTCAGCAACTGATAAGAATTGTGAGTTTGTGACTTTTAACCCAAAATTTTCCCTTGTCCACTCAGGCCTAGGAATGCAGGCTTACTGGTTCAAGCTGTCAGCAAATTAAGTTCAGGGTGTTGGAAGAAAAGCCATTCATTAGGGGAGAGTGGGGAAAATCCTAAGGCAAGGGACCTACAGAATGTGTGAAATCCAAAACTTGAATATAAACTCTGCCCCAATCCCTGACTGACCACTAAACTACATACAGAGGGCTTGGTGAAACAACAGTCACGAGGTCTTGAGAAACAGAACTGCACTCAATGGGTTGTATGAGTTTGCTGCTTTTGACTGAATATATTTCCCAACAAAGGCTGGGAAAGTTTTATTTCAGACAACACAGAATAGAAATCGGGGCAGCAAAGAAGTTTGGAATTTAGAAGAAAAGACTAACAATTAAGGAAACTGAAAAGGGGCATGAACCTCACAATCTGAGTATAAACCCTGGCCAAATCCTGGGCTAAACTAAAAACTTAGCAGATATATGAACTGGCACACTCTACTGAGAAAACGGGTTTGAGTCCAAGTAAGTTTACTTCTTTTTTTGAGTTGGAGTCTCGACCTGCTGGGCTCTGGCAATCCTTCCACCTCAGCCTTCCAAGTAGCTGGAACTACAGGCGCGTGCTACCACACCTGGCTGATTTTGATTTATTGTAGAGATGAGGTCTCGCCAAGTTGCCCAGGCAGGTCTCGAACCTGTGGGCTCAGGCTACTTCTTTTACAAAGAAAAAAGTCTGGTAATCCTCTAAAGAACATAACAGAATCCAGAGTAACTACATTATATTACACACAATGTCCAGTTTTAACAACAAAAAATGCTGGATATGAAAAATTGAAAACAGAAAACTGTGACTCCCACTTAGGAAGGAAAAAAGGCAGCCTATAGAAATGCACTCTAAGTAGGTACAGCTGTCATAGCAGAGAAAGACTTCAAAGCAACAATTACAAATATATGGAAAGAATTAAGAAAATATCTTCAAGGAATTAAAATAAAGCATTATCTTATTAGGTGAATAGATAGGGACTATCAAAAAAATCAAATGAAAGTTATAGAGCAGGAAAGTATAATAACTGAAAAGAGTAATTCACTAGATAGGCACAATAGCAGATTGCAAACAGCAAAAGAAAAGAATAATAAACTAAAAGAAAGAAAAAGGGAAATCACAAATAAGAACATCATAGTAAAATTACTGACTGCCAAAAATAAAAAGAAAATCTTGAAAGCATCAAGAGATACTACATCACTCACAGGTAAACAACAGTATGATTAATAGTTGACTTCTCAAATAAGAAATGAAGGTTAAAAGACATTTGTAATGACATGTTGAATATGCTGAAAGGGGAATAAAAATTTGTTAGCCAAAAATTCTATATCCAGCAAAACTATTCCTCAAATATGGAAATGAAGTATTTTCAGAAAATCATAAACTTAAAATTTTTACTTTCAGCAAAATTGCACTATAAGAAATGGCATCAGATAGTAACTTGGATCTACAGACAGAAATTAATAGCAATGAAAATACAAAATATGTGTGTAAATATAAAATACTGTTTTTCTTCTCTTTTTGTATGTTCATTAAAATATGTACAATTATCTAAAGCAAACATTATTGAGTTCATAATGTATGAGGGGGAACCTAAAAATCCAGAATTTATTTATTAAAAATTGTGTATTTATTCTTACATGGTTAAACTTCAGCCACCTCAAAGTACTCTACATTTGAAGCAATACACCTATCGAGATGCTTTTTCCACTGCCAAAACAGTTTTGAATGCATCAATTTTGGTGTCTTATGGTGCTTCTGCTATTTTTTGTTTCACCTCTTCCACATAGGCAAAACGTTTCCCTTTATTTTTTAATCTGGGGAAACAAACAAACAAAAAAAGCACTTGGGGTGAGAGTGTGTGAATAGGGAGAGAAGGGCAAGAGAGTCCTACCTTTTTTTGGTTAAAAACTGCTGAACACTCAGCGCAGTGTGGGCAGATTGTGTCAATCACCCACTACCAAACGGGCAAACGTGTTGAAAGAATCTCCTCTCCCCTCAAAAAAATTCACTGAAGATGAACGCACCTCCCCCAACAATACTAGCTGGTACACTGATGCCAATGGGTTCCTAGAGACTTGGCTAGCAGGGGAAGCCTATACTACAAGGAACCCTCCCTCCAAAAAATAATTCTGTTTTTTGGGGGGGGTCCCCTATATATATGTATGTATATAAATATGTACATAAACATATGTATGCAAAAATGTATATATCCTTTTTTTTGAGACAGTTTCACAGCACTGGAGTGCTGTGGCACGGTCACAGCTCACCGCAGCTTCGACCTCCCAGGCTCAGGCAATCCTTTCACCTCAGCCTCCCAAGTAGCTGAGACTACAGGCATGAGCCACCATGCCCGGCTAATTTTTCAAATGTTTTTGTAGAGATGAAGTCTCTCTATGTTGCCTAGGTCGGTCTCAAACTCATGGACTCCAGCAATTCTCCCATCTTGACCTCTCAGAATGCTGAGATTATAGCCACGAGTCACCATTCTCAGATAATTTTTCTGTTTTGCCTAAGTGATTCACTATTAACTCTTAGTAAATTTCGTTAAGTTAAAGATGCAATCTCAAGTGACCAAAAAAGTGCAAAGAAATGTAGCTAAAAAGTTAGCAGAAGAATTAAAATAAAATACTAAAAAATATTTGATTTACAAAAAAGAAAGCAGGAAAAGAGAAACAGGAATAAAATCAGATGAAACATAAAATCCAGATAGCAAAATGGCACACCTAAATCCAACTATATCAATATTTACATATAAATACACTAAATACTCCAATCAAAGAGAAAAGTTTTGATTTCTGCTTTGAGGCATGATATAGTAAGAAGAAATGAAGTTGGCAATTTTTTGTTTGTTTGTTTGCTTTTGGAGTTGGAATCCCACTCTGTCACCCAGTCTGGAGTGCAGTGGCATGTTCACGGCCACCACAGCCTCGACCTGCTGGGTTTAGGCGATCCTTCCTCCTCAGTCTTCCAAGTAACTGGAACTACAGGCACATGCCACCTCACCCAGCTAATTTTGTGACTTATTGTAGAGACAAGTTCTCACCAAGTTGCCCAGGCGGGTCTCGAACCCCCAGGCTCAGGCAATCCTCTCGGCTTGGCTTCCCAAAGTGCTAGGATTACAGGTTGAGCCACTGCACCCAGCTGGCCATTGTTTTTGTAAAGCACTGACCAGGCTATGTGTTTTCAAGCTATTGCCACCATGTTTTCTTAAGCTTTGGCTCTCTCCCTTACCTTGAGGAGGTGAATCCCCTCTCTCTCTCTCTTTCATTTACTTTCTAAATAAACTATATTTTCTAAGCTTAAAAAAAAGAAGAAGAAATGAAGTTAACCACCTACAAAAAACAACTAGAAAACTGGAAAATACACAGAACATATAAAAAAATACAAAAGTAGATGGGCTATTTCAGATATCTGGAAACAGCCAACACGCTTTTCGGTTCTTTGAGAAGCATAACAAACAAGATAAATTTTACAATATGCCCTGCTTTCTAACTAGAAGCAGTTTTGGAACCACAGACATAATGAGAGTGGAAAAGACTTGCTGAGTTGAGGAGATGGAAAAGGGAGTTCAGAAAGCCTGAGTGAGCTGAACGTTGTTTGGAGTATTCCGGAAAGTAGGGAGCCACATAGCAGCAGAGTTTCAGAAATCTGCTTAGAATTAGTCTCTTATGTGTACTAGAGGTCACACATGTAAAGACTGAGATTCCACAAAGACAGGAAAGATAACAACCCAGACTTGAAAACTGAACAATTTTCAGGACTCAGAGTGAGGAAATGACCAGCCAGAGTGGAAAGTCCTTGATGATCACCAGTGTATCCAGTGAATACTCCTTGTGGAGTCACACCTTGGTTGTAGGATTGAACTATCCTTGGAATAACAGATACTTTAGACTTAGCCTTGTAAAGCATTAAAAACAAGCCTTAAATTACCTGGGCATAGTGGTTGGTGCCTGTACTCCAAGCTACTCAGGAGACTGAGGTGGGAGGATAACTTTAACCCAGGAAGTCAAGGAGCCATAATCATACCACTGCACTCCAGCCTGGGTGACAGAGCAACACACTGTCTCTTCAAAAAAGAAAACAGCCTCAAAGAGATCACATTGATGTACAAGTAACTTAATTGCCTGTGAAAAGAAAGCCCAACAATCTTTATAAAGCAATAACAAAATCCAGGCACTCAACAGTTGTTAAGATTCAAATATCCAATACCTAGGTAAAAATTATGAGACATGCTAAGAAGTAGGAGAATGTGACCTATAACCAGGAAGAATGTCAGGTAATAGAAATACAGAAATGGAATTTGCAGACAAGGATACTAAAAGAGCATTTAAAATTATGTTTTAGTTCCTATTTATTTATTTATTTATTTTTGAGTTGGAGTCTCCCTCTATCTCCTGGGTTGGAGTATAATGGCATGCTCATGGCCACCATAACTTCGACCTGCTGGGCTCAGGTGATTCTTCCACCTCAGCCTTCCAAGTAGCTACCATGCCCTGCTAATTTTTTGATTTATTTTAGAGACGAGGTCTCGCCAAGTTGCCCAGGCTGTTCTCAAACCCCTGAGTTCAGGCAGTCCTCTTGCCTCGGCCTCCCAAAGTGCTGGGATTACAGATTTGAGCCACGGCACCCAGCCAGTTTTAATTCTTAAAAGAAAACATGAGCCAGGCTCGGTGGCTCAACCTGTAATCCCGCGCCTTTGGGAGGCTGAGGTGAGTGG
>NW_007258422.1:50034-57585 GCF_000164805.1 Carlito syrichta
AGCCCAGCAGGTCAAGGCTGCGGTGGCCGGGAGCAGCCACTGCACTCCAGTCTGGGCGACAGGGTGAGACTCCAACTGAAAAAAAAAAAAAAAAAAGAAAAGAAAAGAAAACATGAACATAATGAGGAGAAAAATGTAAGATATAAAAATGAACCAAATAAAACTTTTAGAAATGAAAACAAAAGAATCATTGAATGACATTAACAGCAGATTGGACACAAGGAAGAAAATCAGTAAATTTGAAGAAATACTAACAGAAACAATTTAAACTATAAGAGAGGAAAAAAAGACTAAAAGAAATTAAGGAAGCCTCAGTGATCTTTGGGACAATATCAAGTGCTATAATGTACATATAATTGGGTATCCAAAAAGGAAGGACAAAAAAATATTTTAAGAAACAATGACCAACATTTTTGCAAATATGAAGCAAATAACCAACTCACATACCTAAAACTCTTGGCTGGGTACAGGTGGCTCATGCCTGTAATCCCAACACTTTGAAGCCCAAGGCAGGAGAGTTGCTTGAGCCCAGGAGTTTGAAACCAGCCTAGGCAACATAACAAGACCTCATCTCTACAAAAATAAAAATTAGCCAGGAATAATGATACACACCTGTAGCCTCAGTTACTTGGGAGCCTAAGGTGGAAGGATCACCTGATCACAGGAGATCATGGCTGCACTGAGTCAGGGCTGTTTTCTCTGCACTCCATCCTAAGTGACAAGAATGATACTCTGACTCAAAAAATAGAAATAAAAATAAAATAAAATTCTCATGAACCACAAGCAAGATGCACACACACATAGAATAAATCATATCATGGTAAAATAGCTGAAAACCAATTATAAAGAGAAAATCATAGAAGAAGCTAGAGAAAAGATGACACAATATATCTTCTTATACAGAAAAATAGAGATAAGAATTATAGACTTCTCACCAGACCCTATGAAGCTAGAAGACAATGGACCAATAACTTAAAAACATTAAAAAGGGCATAACAAACAAACAAAAAAGTCCTCTATCATTCTGAACTCAGTTAAAATATGCTTTTTAAATGAAGATAAAATAACACTTTTTTTTAAAGGCACAAAAATGAATTCAACATTCTGTGTACAAGCACACTTCATTTACATCTCCAACACAGACAACAAAAAGATATTCTAACATAATGGAACTGAAAAGCACTAGGTACATAGGGCAATTCTAAAGTAGGCACTGGCATCACACAAGGTTACTCCAGACTGGGGAAATGCCCCTATCGTCAAAAATGAAGCAGGTCTAAACAAATCAAGTTCAACTACAGAGATAAAAACCTTTTAGAACTCCACTTATTCATTTACCTGTTTGAAATGTGATCTGTCTACCAATTTGTGACCTTAGCTTCTGTTTTACAAAGTCCAATAAGAAAATGACAGACGAAAGTAACACAATAGGGGTTTATACGAAATAAGAAAACATTGAAAGGCTATAATTAAGTGAGGAAAGCCAAAACATTAAAATCATAAAAATTGGTTATTACTTTCTAGGACTTTGTCAGTACATTACCCAATCAACTAATCCAAAAATTATATGCATTTAAATTTTAAGAATATACCCCTCCCATAAACAGAACATGCTACCACTCTCTGCAAAGCTGTTAGTCTCAGTGACTTGGTCTATGGAAGGAAATAAAAGCTGAGATGTAAGGATAAATAATAAAAATGAGAAGATTCACAATTCAGCTCTTTACTCAGCCAGCGAATTAACTAGCCACTGGAATATTCTCTGTGGGGTCCTGTCGAGTGGAACATGACCACCAGTCACCTCTGCCTCATCTGAGCCCACAGCAGGAAGTTGCTTGATCTATATTTTTGCTTGTGCCTTGCTGTAATCCCCCGGAATTTTTTAAATGTCCTTTTATGGCTATTTCTTCAAGAAATTTGAACTCCAAGTTTTCATCCCAGATGAAGATAACTTGCTTTCAATTTATTTTTCTTGTTTTTTTTTTCTTTGAGTTGGAGTTTCAATCTGTCACCCAGACTGGAGTATAGTGGCATGCTCACGGCCACCACAGCCTTGACCTGCTGGGCTCAGGTGATCCTTTGCCTCAGCCTTCCAAGTAGCTGAGACTACAGGCACACACCACCACGCCTGGCTAAGTTTTTGATTTACTGTAGAGACGACGTCTCGCCAAGTTGCCCAGGTTGGTCTCGGAGCCCTGGGCTCAGGCAATCCTCTCGCCTCGGCCTCCCGAAGTGCTGGGATTACAGGTGTGAGCCACTGCACCCAGCAAAAAAAAAAAAAAAAATTGTGTTTGTAGAAACAGAGACTTGCTTTGTCACCCAGGTTGGAATGCTAAGGGCAATCACTGCAGCCTCCAGCTCCCAGGATCAAGCAATCTTCTCACCTCAGTCTCCCAAGTAGCTGGGATCACAGGGGTGAGCCACCAAGCCTGGCTAATTTTATTTATCTATTTATATTTATTTCAATTGTTTTAGGGGGTGCAGGTCGTTTTTTGGTTACGTGATTGCATTGTACAGTGGCGAAGAAGTCTGGACTTTACGTGTACCCACCACCCCACCTGTGCACATTATACCCAATAGGTAATTTTTCGTCCCTGCAACCCTTCCCTCCTCTCTCTTTCTGGCTAATTTTTAAAACTTACTAAGATGCTCAGGCTGGTCTCAAAATTCTGGTCTCAAGGGATTGGCCTCCCAGTGTGTTGGGATTACAGGCGTAAGCCACCATACCTGGCCCAATTTTGCTTCTTCAGGTTTCTCTGGACTAGTCACATTTTCTCTGATTTCCTCCTTCTCAGCAAAGACATCTTGGTAAAGTTTGCAGACACTAGTACACTAAACATGAGGAAAAGCAAAGAACCTACTACTTCCAGCAACTTTCTCTAGTCCCCTATCATTATTTAGAATTAAATTTTATAATTTCCAAAGAATAGGGACTACATCAGTTATCTTTTTGGTATGGGTTTCTACCTTAATTCCAGAGATCATATTCTATGATTTCAATTCTTCACAGCCTAGCATACAGTGAATTTTTGAAGATATATTTAAAAGAAATGTATACTTGGTAAAGGGTTGCTTCTCTATTTGTTAATTAGGTCAAGTATATGAATCATCTCATTTAAATATTCTGTATTATTGCTGATTTTTTTCTGCTTCTACCACTTATTGAAATAGTGTGTTAAAATATCTAAGTGTGGAGCCGGGCTCGGTGGCTCAGCCTGTAATCCCATGCCTTTGGGAGGCTGAGGTGAGTGGATTGCCTGAGCCCGCGGGTTCGAGACCCACCTGGGCAGCGAGACCTCATCTCTACAATAAATCAAAAAATTAGCCGGGCGTGGTAGTGCATGCCTGTAATTCCGGCCACTTGGAAGGCTGAGGCGGAAGGATCGCCGGAGCCCAGCAGGTTGAGGCTGCGGTGGCCGGGAGTGGCCACTGCACTCCAGTCTGGGTGACAGAGTGAGACTCCAATTAAAAAAAAAAAAATCTAAGTGTGATTAAAAGTGTATTTTTCTTTAAAGTTATGACAATTTTTGCTTTATAAAATTTGAGGTTAGGTTATTCAGTGTATACAAACTTAGAATGTTTATATTTCCTTATTTAATTAACACTTTCTTTTAGTAAGTGCTTGGATATCTTTTTCCAATGATCCTCTTGGAATCATAATATTTTACAAACCTGTAAAGTTTTCTTTTGTTTTGCTGGCTGCCGTGGCTCATGCCTATAATACCAGCACTTTGGCAGGCCGAGGAGAAAGGATAGCCTAAGCCCAGGGGTTTGAGACCAGTCTGGGTAAATATGGTGTCTCTACAATAAATTTTTAAAAGTCCAGGCATGGTGGCATGCACCTATAGTCCCAGCCACTTGGGAGACTAAGGCAGAAGGATCGCCTGAGCCCAGCAGGTCATGGCTGCAGAAGCCATGATCATGCCCCTGCACTCTGACTAAAAAAAAAGTTTTGTTTTTAAGCAATCTGATAATTTTTGCCTTTTAATTGAAGCATTTATTCCATTTTTATTTAATGTAATTATTGGCATATTTAGGCTTAAATCTAACATTTTACTATTTTCCTTTTCACCTGTTTTATGTTCCTTTTTCTCTCCTTTCTTGCTTTCCTTTGGACTGATTTTTTTAACAATCATTCTGTTGTCTTGGTAGTTATCCATTTAATTTTTTTTTTTTTTTTGAGTTGGAGTCTCACTCGGTCGCCCAGACTGGAGTGCAGTGGCCACTCCCGGCCACCAAAGCCTCCACCCCGTGGGCTCCCATGATCCTTCTGCCTCAGTCTTCCAAGGAGCCAGAACTACAGGCACGCACTACCACACCTGGTTAATTTTTGATTTATCATAGAGATGAGGTCTCGCCAAGTTGCCCAGGTGGGTCTCGAACCCACGGGCTCAGGCAATCCACTCACCTTGGCCTCCCAAAGCGCTGGGATTTCGGACTGAGCTATTGAGCCCGGCGGTAGTTATATATTTTATTAACTTACATCCTATTACTATTCTTTTAGTAGTTGTACTGGAGATTATAATATACATCCTTAACTTATTAAAGTCTAACATACATTAGGACTTTTACTATTTCTAAGACAATGCTGCAACCTTAGAATACTCAACCCCATTCTCTCTTCTTGAAAATCATATGCCATTATTGTTATATATTTTGATTCCATATATTTTTGAATTCCATAAAACATTATTGTATGTTTTTATCATTTTGTACAGTTAATATGAGCTTAAATTTGCCCTCATATTTACCCTTTGAATTGTTTTTCATGTCTTCATCTCTGAGTTTTCATCTGGAATTATCTTCTTTTGGCCCATTGAACATTTATTTCCTCTAAGTCCTCCATATTTATCCAATAATTTTCTATTTTTGTTTGTATATTTGTTTAGTTTAATATGTGCATATAAAATCTACAATATTTTATTATATTAAGCAATTATAATGCTATATTACTGTGTTATTATTGTGCACATGATCAGAGTTCATTTAAGTTCACTCATGGGGCTGGGCACAGTGGCTCAAGCCTGTAATCCCAGCATTTTGGGAGGCCAAAATGAGAGGATTGCCTGAGTCCATGGTTTTGAGACCAACCTGGGCAATTTGGCGAGACCTTATCTCTATAATAAAAAAAAAAGGATGAGGTGGAAGGATTGCCTGAGATCTGCAGGTCGACACTGGGGTGGCTGTGAATGTGCCACTGCACTCCAGCCTGGGTGACAGAGTGAGACTCTGACACACAAAAATAAAACTTCACTCACAACTTTGCCTTTGCCTTTTTTGCTGGACTTCTGCATTTGCAGGCTCCCATGTGGGGAAACTCCCACCCACTGGGAGGATGCTCTTTAATATTCTCTTCATTGTGTGTCTACTGATGACAAATTCCCTCAAACTTTTGTTTCTAAAAATGACTGTTTTAGTTCTATTTCTGAGGACTAGTTTTGCTGGGTATAGAAATCTAGGTTGGCAGTTGTTTTGTTCATCAAACTCCCTATTTGCATCTGATCTAACTTCTAGTTATCAAGGGAACTACATTTTTTAATCTTTTTTTTTTTAATTGAAGTCTCACTCTGCCCAGACTGGAGTGCAGTGGCATGCTCCTGGCCACCGCAGCCTCGACCTGCTGGGCTCCGGTGATCCTTCCGCCTCAGCCTTCCAAGTAGCTGGAACTACAGGCATGTGCTACCACACCCGGCTAATTTTTTGATTTTATTGTAGAGATGAGGTCTCGCCAATTTGCCCAGGCGGGTCTTGAACCCTCAGGCTCAGGCAATCCACTCACCTCAGCCTCCCAAAGCATGGGATTACAGGCTAAGCCTCTGAGCCCGGCTCATTTTTGATTCTTAGACCTCATGAGGATTTCATTATATTTGAGCGAACATACACTCTACATTTCCTAAACTTGGGAGTGTAAATATATAATTATGAACCCCACTCAGGAAAAGCCATACTCCTTACTCACTCCTTCCCAGCATATGCAGATCAGAACTAATAAAATGAATTTCAATATCTGAGAGTTTAGAGCAAGAAGTCACAAAATGCATTTAGGGAAGTGGATTGAACTGGTAAGGAGGTAGTTTCCAAAGCAAAATTCAGGATGTTTGTTGTTATTCTTCAAACTTTAGGGAAGGTTCTTTTTCTCTCCTTAAACACATTCGTTCATTAATTCTCTCTTTCAATAAGTTTTTTTTAAAGTTTTGCTTAGTGCTAGATACTGTAAATCCTGATAAATCAGACATGAACTCAGCCTGTGAGGAGCTTCCAATAAAGAGGATAACAGCTATACAAATGCCAATAACAGACAGACGCATCTATAAGAGAGGCATAGACAAAAACTCTTCCCAGTCTAGATGTGAAATACCATTTGTGGGGAATACAAATTTTAACAGAGAACAGAATCAGAAAAAAGTGCCTCCGGGAAGTGAACGAGTAAGGAAATAGAGTAAGAGTTGACAAGAGGTATGCTGTGTGCATGAGAGGAGGATGACCCCGGGCATCCTTGGCTCTGGCGGCTTGGCTACCCGCCTGGGACAAGGAAGGTAAACCAAACGTTCTGAAAACCAGGTGTTTTCGGCGGAGCATTTGGTTTAACAGGAAACTGGACGCGGACCCTAGCCAGGTGTGAGTTCATGAGTGCTGAGTTAATTAATTGACGCCCGCTCTGTTAGCAAGGGGGGGGGCTCCTCTTTGTCTGAACATAGCATGAGGAAGAGCAGCAAGGGAGAGCCCGAGACTGAGATTCTCGATTGGGCGATGCTGTCTCCAGGGCTGGCCCGTCTGGGTGGTGAGAATTTCCCCGAGATGGGATCGCAGGACGGTGGTGACGTGTTTCCCCCTCTTTTCTTTCTTTTTCCTCCTTACTAATGTACATTTCTATATCTAAATAAAGCTGTTTAATTTTCTTCTGCTGGCGCACGGCGGTGTTGTGTTCTTTGCGGATGGAGCCCAATTAATATTAGACCACGGACGGCAATACAGTAAGATTCCTTGCTGTCACAGGAGGAGTGCTCATGCCAAGACAGTGACAAATGGGAGGTGACAAGCTTTTCTGGGAAGCGTTGTCCAAGAAGGAATCGGCAAGTACTGCGGTCAGGCAGAGTTACACGTGCAGAAGAGCAGCGAGAAATACGGGTAACTGCCCAACTGCAGACGGCCCTGAATGCCAGACAGAGGAGTTCCGTCTTAGGCAAGTGCTCGGCTAAGGAGTTGAGGCGTGTCTGAGCGTGTTTCTTCCAGAGCAATCAAGGCGAAGGGCATGGATCTGTTATCTTCTGGAGGCCAGCGCTGTGTCAGGTCCTTTGTCAATTGCCTTATACCTCTCATCATCCTACGAGATAGTTTTAGGGTCCCTATAAAGAGAAGGTGCCCCCCCACCCGTCTACAGGCAGGCCTGCTGCTTTCTCGGGACTGGGTTATGGACGTGTCTTGGGGTGTCACGCTGACCACTAATAAGCCAGATCTGCCCGTACTTCAGAGGGTCCGAGTAACTGGTAGAAGGTCCTAACGCTAGACCCTAGTGACACCCAGGGAGAGTTCGGGCAGCCGCCGGGCACG
>NW_007258422.1:58051-62691 GCF_000164805.1 Carlito syrichta
TTAGAGCCAAGACGGCGTCTCAAAACTGGGTGACTCCTTCGGAGGAAGGCCCGGGGAGAGTCCAGGATGGGAGCTGTCAAAGCAAGCCATTGTCTTCTACGGGGAAGGGGCTGCGGGTGCAGCGTCTGAACGTGTCGGGTCTGGCTGGGATGACAAGGGGGACGGAGTCTGCTTCCTTCCCTTTTGCATTTCCATCGTGAGATCCTGGGTCAAGAGATGGAGCCGTCGAGGGCCGAAACGGTCCCCTTGGAGGGGGGTGGTATCGAGTCAGCGGGTTCTCGTTGGCAGCCTGAGCGGTGTGAGCTCGGGACTGGCACTCGGGCCCGCGCAGTTGATGGCATGCAAAGCTGACGGCTGCAAGCTCGGTGTTCCTGAGCCCAGCTGCGGACGGCAAGATTTCTAGGCTGACGAGGCGCTGCAGAGGCTGCCACGCGGGAACATGGTTAAACCGTAGCAAGAACCGAGCTCTGGCCCGGCCCCGCGCTTGGAATTGCATCAGCTCGTCCAGAAATGGAAGAGAGCGGACACGTAGCATGTGGCGCTGCCGTCAGCGCCCAGGGCGCCCCAGCGGAGATGCCTCTCTGCGTCTAGGCAGACTCCAAGCTGTTGGGATAGGGAAAAAATCCCATCCCGTGTACACGATTTCTTTGATAGGAAGTCCATACTTGTGTTATAAAAGGACACTTTTCTATTCGTTTTCTCTGCCTTGCCAAAGCCAAGTCATATATTCATATTCAGATGTTACAAACAAAACAAAAAACTTGGAGGCAGAAAGAAGTCTTGAGTAGCACCAAGAACTGACCCAACTTGCATAAATGGAAAAGATTTTGTGCCCCCCAGACAGTTTAAAGTAATGAGAATTCATTTTACTCCTTGCAATCACTTCTAGTTATTTCAGGGAGTATTTGCCTTTTAGAAAATAAGGGGGGAAAGACCTGCTCTCCTAAGCAGAGCTTTGGGCCCCTACTTAGCTTCTCCTTCCACGTGACATATGGCATCTGGGCAGGGTAGCACAGAGAGCAAGGAGTCATGCTTATCTCCTACGCTGGCCTCTTCTGTGACTCCTTTCATTGTCTTTTCTGGAAAGCAGAAGGGAGTCTTGAAGAACGGAAAGATTTTGATGGTGGAGTTTGCATACGACTTCAGTGGCCTGGCACAGTGGGCTCAAACCTGTAATCCCAGCACTTTGGGAGGCTGAGGTGAGAGATTGCCTGAGCCCATGGGTTCGAGACCAGCCTTGGCAATTTGTCAAGACCTCATCACTACAATAAATTAAAAATTAGCCGGGTATGGTAGCATGCCTGTAGTTCTAGTTACTTGGAAAACAGAGGCGGAAGGATCGCCTAAGCCCCGCAGGTTGACGCTGGGATGGCTGTGAGTGTGCCACTGCACTCCAGCCTGGGCGACAGAGACTCCAACTCACACACACACACACACACACACACAGACACACACACAAAAGAATTCAGTAATAAAAGATGAGCATCCTAGGTGGCAAATGTCATAAACAGCAACACGGCCTTGGGGAAGCATAGCACGGTCAGGGCCTGACTGTATCCAGGAGCGCATGTGGAAAAGCCATGACAGCGGTGTCTCAGAAGAAGGCAGCTTCCTCGATGGCCACTGGGAAGTCACTGAATGACAAGTGGCAAGATTCCCGTGCCCCACCCTCCCTATTCACCCGCTCTCACCCGAGGGACTTTTTTGTTTGTTTCCCTGGGATGAAAAGAGTCCTCAAAAGGAAACATTGTGCTGATGTGAAAGAGATGGATCGCCTGAGCCCGTGGTTCGAGACCCACCTGGGCAGCGAGACCTCATCTCTACCATAAATCAAAAAATCAGCCGGATGTGGTAACGTGCGCCTGTAATTCCGGCTACTGGGAAGGCTGAGGCAGAAGGATCGCCGGAGCCCAGCAGGTCGAGGCTGCTGTGGCCGGGAGCGGCCACTGCACTTCAGTCTGGGCGACAGAGTGAGACTCCAACTCAAAAAACAAGAACAAAAAAAAACAAAAAACAAACAAACAAACAAAAATTTTGAAAGGCATCCAAACTGAGGCGTTCAGAAACTTTTGAGCCGTGGAAAAAGTGTCTTGATAGGTGTGTTGCATCAAATGGACAGTACTTTGAAGGTGACTGAAGTTTAAACATGTGAGAGTAAATATACAATATTTTGTAAATACATTCTGGGGTTTTTTGGGGTTCCCCGCATATGTATGCTAAGTGTAAGAAGACAGACACAAAGACTGTGTATTTTATGATTTAATTTGTCTGACATTTTGGAAAGAGTAAAACTGTAAGGACAGAAAGAAAGATCAGTTGTTGTTAGGAGCTGAAGATGGAAGGAAGGATTGACTGTAAGTGGGCATAAGGGAATTTTGTATATTTGGTTGTGGTAGTGGTTACATGACTATATGTTTGTCAAAATTTTCAGCACTGTACACTGAAAAAAGTGATCTTACTGTATGCAAAGTGTACCTTCATCTTTAAAAATGAGCAATGAGGTGAGCTCGGTGGCTCAGCCTGTAATTCCGTGCCTTGGGAGGCTGAGGTGAGTGGATTGCCTGAGCCCACGGGTTCGAGACCCGTCTGGGCAACTTGGCGAGACCTCATCTTGACAATAAATCAAAAAATCAGCCAGGCGTGGTAGCACACGCCTGTAGTTCCACCTACTTGGAAGGCTGAGGAGGAAGGATTGCCGGAGCCCAGCAGGTCGAGGCTGTGGTGGCCGGGAGTGGCCACTGCACTCCAGTCTGGGCAATGGAGTGAGACTCCAACTCAAAAAAAAAAAAAAAATGAGCAATGAAACGATGCTTTTAAGTTTCACATTAAAGAAGAATGAAGAACAAATGAAAATAAATCTTTCAGGACCTACTAAAAATCCAAGGAATAAATAAATAAATCTTTCGACATATTCAAAATCCAAGTGGAAAATTAGTTTCTTTTCTTTTCTTTTCTTTTTTTTTTTTTTTGAGTCAAAGTCTCTCTCTGTCACCTGGGCTGGAGAGCAGTGGCATGATCATTGATCATGGCTACTGCAGCCACAACCTGCTGGGCTCAGGCAATCCTTCTACCTCAGCCCTCCAAGTAGTTGGAACCTCAGGTGCATGCCACCACACCCAGCTAATTTTTTGATTTATTGTAGAGACGAAGCCTTGTCAAGTAGCCCAGGCTAGTCTAGGACCCCTGGGCTCAGACAATCCTCTCACCTCAGCCTCCCAAAGTGCTAGGATTATAGGCCTGAACCATCATGCCCAGCCAAGGAAAATTAGTTTCTTTTTTTGTTTGTTTGTTTGAGTTGGAGTCTCACTCTGCCGCCCAGACTGGAGTGCAGTGGCCGCTCCCGGCCACGCAGCCTCGACCTGCTGGGCTCCGGCGATCCTTCCACCTCAGCCTTCCAAGTAGCCGGAATTACAGGCATGCGCTACCACACCCAGCTTATTTTTTGATTTATTGTAGAGATGAGGTCTCGCTGCCCAGGCGGGTCTCGAACCCGCGAGCTCAGGCAATCCACTCACCTCAGCCTCCCAAAGGCTGGGATGACAGGCTGAGCCACCGAGCCCGGCTGAAAATTAGTTTCTTACACTTCCAGATAGTATTAAGTTTTCCATCTTGTCTTGAAGAAATGTATTTAGAAATAATGATTTCAGCTTCGTAATATGGCTGGATCTTCTTAACTAGGACCTGTTTTCAAGCCCTTTGTCAGTCAGACATGACTGCCCATCTCCAATACCCTGCTTGGCTTTCCACTTCTTAATTTTTCCCCATGGTGAGGGTTATTTAGCCTTCTTACTCTGTTGTTAAGCCTCTTCTGCTAGTGTCAGGGACAAGTCTGGCGGATGACTCTGCCTGGCCACAGGTGACTTGAGGTTACCTTATGATCCAGTTTAAGAGGTAGGATCCTTTCCTGCTCCTTGGAACCAAATGCCCGCTTTGTTCCACAGTTCTCATTTCCAGGACCCCTGCTCTGGTGTCTAGTTTGTTTTTAGAACCTTCACTTGCAACTTCAAGCCATGATAATCATCCATTACGTACTATGTCTAAATCCTGAGGACATAATGATATTAATAGACAGCATCGCTGCAGCACTTAGTATGTGCCAGGCACCATTCTAAATGTTTTACACACACGGTCTCTCCTTATATTCATGGAGGACTGGTTTCAGGACCTCCTACAGACATCCAAATCTGGGGGTTCTCAAGTTCCTGATATAAAACGGGGTGATATTTGCATATAACCTACACACATCCTCCCTATACCTTAAATCATCTCTAGATTTCTTATACCATCTAATACAATGTAAATGCTATGCAAATAATTACTATCTTGTTTATGGAATAATAACAAGAAAAAATACATGTTCAGGACAGATGTAGTTTTTTTCTTTTTTTAATTTTTTATTATTTTAAAATTGTGGGATACAACTAAGGGTTAGGTATAAAAATATTCCTTGTGCAGGTACTCTTGTTGATGAGGTATGCCCCCCCTTCCAGGCAGATATTGACTACCATTAATCCCACCCCACCCCGTAGTTTCCCACCACTGTCAATCCTTTTCTTATAGTATTACGGTAGTTGTTCAAAGTTCACTTATGAGTGAGAACATGTGATACTCAGATCTTTGTTTCTGTGAAAGACCACTCA
>NW_007258422.1:62947-73912 GCF_000164805.1 Carlito syrichta
ATTTTTAGAGCTTTTAGGAATCGCTACACTGATTTCCACAGAGGCTGTACTAGTTTACACTCCCACCAACAGTGTAGAAGTGTTCCCTTTTCACCACAGATGTAGTTTTTTTTTTTAATGTTTTCAATCTGTGATTGATCAAATCCATGGATGCTGAACCCACGGATCTGGAGGGCTAACTGTATACTCCCTTAATCTCCTTAACATCTTAATGAAGTAGGTCCTGCAGGTTGAGGATTCCAAATCTGAAACCTGAACATTTTTGACCACTGACATGATGCTCACAGAAAATGCCCAGTGGAACATTTTGGATTTGGAGACATTTGAATTTGGAAGGCTAAACTGATAGGCATAATGCAAATCCCAAACACTTCTGGTCCCAAGCATTTTGAATAAGGGATACTGAACCTGTATTATTATGCCTATTTTACAGGTAAGCAAACTGAGACACAGAGAAGGTTGGTAACTTTTTTAGAGACTCAAAGCTAAAAAGGATAAGACAGCAAACAAGAAAGAAGTAGTCCCTGCTTTTAGGGAGTTCATCGATTAGTGGGACAGACTATTAAAACTGTGTTTTTCAGGTAACTTATGATATATAATGTACTGAATAAAATAATACATCGAAAAGGAATATAAATGAACAATAAAATATGAAAAGACATGCGAATTAGTAATCAAGGAAATGCAAATTAGAACAAAATATCATTTTTCGCTCATGAGGTTGACAAAAACCATAAAGTTCAACAATCTTGTGTGTCAACAGAGGTGAGAAAACAGTTTCTCCAATACTCTAGAAGCCAACTTCATGTTCCACATTAAAATGTAAATTTATAAATGATCCTGCAGTTTCACTTGAAGGTGTCTGAGAAAAACACTTCCACATGGGCACAGGAAGCACACACAAGGATATTCATCACCACAGGATTTGTGATAATAATATATTATTAAAAGCTGAAACATCCCTCAATAGGGACATGAACAAATTAACTGAGACATCACTACACTGTGGAATCAGAATAAGTGATATGTATGGCCAAGGAAAGTTAGGGGACACTACACCGACTATTATTTCATTAGTATTATTTTTAAAAACACAAGGCCAGGCTTGGTGGCTCAGCCTTTGGGAGGCCGAGGCGAGTGGATTGCCTGAGGCTGTGGGTTCGAGACCAGCCTGGGCAATTTGGCGAGACCTTGTCACCACCATAAGTAAAAAAATTAGCCAGGTGTGGTAGCGCACACCCGTATTTCCAGCTACTTGGAAGGCTGAGGCAGAAGGATCGCCAGAGCCCAGCGGGTCAACGCTGGGTGGGCCGTGAGCATGCTGCTGCACTCCAGCCTGGGCAACGGGGTGAGACTCCAACTCAGAAAAAAAACACACAAAACAATATTTTATGTACATATGTCCATATATGTAAATGCCTAGAAAAGGTCTGTATGATGTGCACCAAACTATACAATTGTTTCCACTCAGGAGAGGGGAGGGGAATCTGCATTGGGAGTGATGGTCAAAGGGGACGATGGGCTTATCTGTGATCTTTTTCTTCTCTTTTGTCATAAGGAGATTATGTGTATAGGTTATATGTATAATTAAAATTAATTTTTAAAAAAACTATGTGATTAATAATGTTATAGTAAATGCTGTGCACTGAAGTTGCGACTCTAACAGAGACTGGAGTCCACTTCTGGACTCTAGCCCTTTGGACTCTCTCCTCCTTCATTCGATCTTTGAAATGTTCTCTGGTCACCAGCCTCCCCCAGGAGCTCGCTCTCCCCTCCAGGTGCTGGGCTTCCCCTTCTGGTATCACCTGCTAATAGGTGTATTTACAGTTCTCTTTTTAAAAATCTTTTATCCTTTGTATGATAGGGGATAAAATGTTGGCCAGACATCCAAGGAAGTCCTCATGAATACCCTTTTTTTTTTGAGTTGGAGTCCCAGGCTGGAGTGTGGTGGCATGCTCACGGCCACTGCAGCCTTGACCTGCTAGGCTCAGGCGATCCTTCTGCCTCAGCCTTCCAAGTAGCTGGAACTACAGGCACACGCTACTATGTCTGGCTAATTTTTTTATTTATTGTAGAGATGAAGTCTTGCCAAGTTGCCTGGGTTGGACTCGAACCCCTGGAGTTAGGCAATTCTCTTCCCTCGGTCTCCCAAAGTACTGGGATTACAGGCTTGAGCCACCGCGCCCGGCCTACAAATAACTTTTTTATATAACAATGCAATAGGAAAATCAAGTTGCCCAAGTTCCTCCTTGATGGTGGCATCCTGAGTCTTGGTTGAATTATCAAATTTACTGTTACCTGTTGCATTGTGCCCAGAGCATGGCAGATCCTCAAAACGTGCTTGTTGAACAACTCATGCAGAGTCAGGCACGTTTCAGAGCACTGTGTGCTGAGTGCTTCATGAAATGTTAGGCATCTCAAGGGCTCAGAAAAAATAGTTTGTTTTATTCTTTTACGTGAAGGTCCTTCGTGTAAAGTTGCCAATTCTCCCAAATCCTGCCACCTTTGGCCTTATCTTCTCAAACGGTTCTATGAAAGGCAGCATCTGCTTCCTTGAAGGGTTTTGGGTCAGGGCAGACTCCGAGCACTGTGCCTTTCGGTTTTCCATGGAAGATACACATTTTTTTTATCACCTGGAACATAGTCTGAATTCACATTAACTTGCTTCCTGAAGAATTCCACCAGCAGTGGATAGCCTGGGAATGAGTGACAGTTTAAAAAGCAAAAGCACTGTTCGCTGCAAAAGCTTCTTCTGATGCAGAATGTGATGTCTATAGCACTCCAAGACAGTCGCACTTATCACCCAGATTTGGAAATGCTGAGTGTCATTCAGGCCCCTCTTTCTCACCAATACAGTAGGAGCCTACAGAGAGGTCCCCTTCGAGAACGGAGCTGTGTCCCGTGTCAGGGCCACGGTCACATGCCCTTATTAGAAAGGCTGATGGAACAATTCCCCACAATTGACTTGTCTAACTGTTGCCGTGCTTTTCTTTTTTGCTTTTCTTTTTCTTTTTTTGAGTTGGAGTCTCACTCTGTCGCCCAGACTGGAGTGCAGTGGCCACTCCCGGCCACCGCAGCCTCGACCTGCTGGGCTCCGGCGATCCTTCCGCCTCATCCTTCCAAGTAGCCGGAATTACAGGCATGCGCTACCACGCCCAGCTGATTTTTTTGGATTTATTGTAGAGATGAGGTCTCGCTGCCCAGGCGGGTCTCGAACCCGCTGGCTCAGACAATCCACTCACCTCAGCCTCCCAAAGGCGTGGGATTACAGGCTGAGCCACTGAGCCCGGCTTTTGCTTTTCAATAGGGTGGTGCCTTCAACATAGGAAAGCCTTACAAATATGTCTGCTAAAGTCAGCTAGATTCAGGTTTGAATCTTGCCTCCTCTGACCCTTATTAGTTCTGTTTGTGGGCAGGTTGCTCAACCTCTCTGAGCCCTTTGTTTTCTCATTTGTAAGATGGGGGCAACTGTGGGGATTAAAGATACATGATAAGCATTTGATAAATATTTTTTGATTTAATGACAAGGGCTCAGTAAGTGCCTGGCTCATTGTTTATTCCCAATCGGAGATATCCATGACCACTATTTTTATTTACCAAGGTGTTATTTGTGTTATAATATTAATAATAGTTAACGCTTACTGAGCATTTACTACTGCCACACATTGCACTAATGCATTCCTACTTTTTCCCATTGAATCCTGACAGCAACTTTGTTAGATAGGTGCTGCTATGATTCCGATTTTAATTAATGAGGGAAAAAGGGGTTCAACTCAAAACTGCACAGCAGGTGTTATGGGAAAACAATGGGCACTGGGATGAGAAATAGATTTAGAATCTCGGGGCTGCCACTTAGAAGGTGTTTGACTCTAGGCTGTATTTTAACCTCTCGGTGCTTTAATTTCTTCAGCTGTAAAGTGGGTTAATAATGCCCACTTTATGTCTCCAGGAGATTGGGCAGTCAGATGAGGTGATATATGTGAAATCCCTGGCATATACTAGGGTCTCCTTAAAATGTTTGCTATCATTATTATTTTTTAAGATTTTTTATGGCAATTTTATCAGAAGCTAAATATTTATTCCTAAAAAGGTAAAAGCAATAGAAATGGTAATAATAACAATCATCACTTTCTGTCCATAAATGACCCTTCAGGTGGTGACATCAGAAGATGTGTCCACTGTAGGTCTCTTGAGTCATCCTCAGACATTTCTGAAACCCAGGACCAGGAAGAGACAGAAAGGTCTGGTCCTGAGGTCACATCACCCTGTAAATGTTCCAAAGTGAAATCACAATCCAAAGCCACTCTGGTATGGTGTCTATGTACCATTCCCCAAATTCTGGGGTTTCCCAGTGTCCCTTCTATGGATCTCCCAGTGCCTGCAGATCACAGAGCGACAGAGGCTGTGGCAGACTCACCCTGCCCCTCTGGAGAACAGGAGATGGAACAGTGGAGATGGCCCAAAATGTTGGCTATTATTTCCGCCCTTTCTTCCCTACCAGACTCTACAACGCAGAATCTTGTTGTGAGCTGACATACACGCTCCATAAAGCAGAGATTCTCAGACTTTTGTGTGCCTGTGAGTCACTGGAGAACTTGTTAAAACGTGGCTTCCTAGCCCTGAGATTCTGACTTAATAGATCTGAAGTGGGGCCCAGGAATCCACATTTTAAACATATCCTCCCAGTTGCTTCTGTCAGCATGGGCAGTCAGCCCTCTGACCACACTTGGAGAAATAAGACTAAAGTAAAATATTCCAGTCTGGTTTTCTGAAATCCTGCTAACTCGTTATAAACACACGTCATAAAATCTGAAATTGTCTTGGTGTTGGGAACTCATCTTCATACCTTCAGCTTTAGCACAAAGCTCAAAAAACGTCTCAGTGAGTGTGGTATTTCCAGAGGTCCTGACATGGTTTCTTTAAACACTGTCTTTCTCAGAGAGTATTGAATCTGGCGTTGAACTCCAAATAACTAGATAATAGCTGAGCAGCACATTGCGTGTGAGTAATTTCAGTCTCTTGTGTGTTTCAAAAGCAGTATTTTGGATGTTGTGAAATATCTGGCATTGGTAAAGGTATGAGGTAAAGCCAAATTTTGTAAGGTGGCCAATGTGTAGATTCTATTTCAAGCAACAACATTAATCATAGGATGTGAAGATGGAATACAGAACATTTTGACTTTTCGAAGAGAGGACATTAAATGGTCAACCATGCATTAGCTGCATGTGAATTTGTTATTAGAGTTAATCCATTTGCTTACAAGTATTTGTTAGATATTAAAGCTTAATTAGGCACGCTTGAGATAGAAACTTTGGCTGGACCTGGAAAAGGATTTTTTAAATGAAAACCACAATTGTTTAATTATCAGCTCAGTTATAGGGAAGTTGTGATTTGGTATCCTTTTTAGATTCATGCCTAAAGAGGGATGTTATCTATGCCCTTCATAAGGTAGGAAATAAGGAAAATTAAGTTTATTCATAATCAGATTTTCACAGAGAGGCTTTGCTAGTTTGGAATGACTTTCCAGAATGCTAGTGAATCTCATTTAGACTGAAGAGGAAAGATACATTTTAAATCCAAATCCTGGGGAGTCACATGGAAGAACATAAAGTAGAGAGAATTCTGGGGAGACATTACCAAGAAGATATGCCTAGAGGAAGTCTCAACCCTCTGATAATCCCCTCTACACCCACTATCTTGCATCTAGCTTGCTTCTCTGATGGTTTTTCATCACCTTAGCAATTATCATGTCAATGTATGTCCTTAAGCATTGTAAAAATTCTGCGTTCCGGGAAAATTCACAGATCTAATTGCTCAAAGACACTCTTAAAACTTTAACCCCTTTAGTGCCACTTTTATCTGTATGGTGTTTATATTTCTTGATAATCATCATCTTTTTATGTGTGAGTATCTAGAAAGAAGATGGAAGAGATAGGTAGTAGTAATTTCTTTTAATTACTTTATTTTTAAGTGCATACATAGTCTTTGGTGTTAGATACTCCTAGATTCAAATCCTAGACTCTCCCTGTTTCTAGCAGTGTGACCTTGGGGATATACTTGACATTTCTAAGCCTTGGTGTCCTCATCCATAACATGGTGCATGACGGGGGATTAATGACACAACATAAAAGTAAGAGCTAAATGAAATGAAATGATGTGTAGGCCTTGATTCCTTATCTGAAAACTTTGTAGCCTAATGTTTTTTAAGAGTTCAGACTTACTCACGTTTGAGAAAGTTAATATGGTACATAAATAGGGCATTACATAAAATTTCCAACAGGCTCTGGAGCAATAAATGTAACCAAACACACTGAATTTTCTGCAGCAAACATATGACTATCCATATAGTCTTTATAACTATCATAAATAAAGACAATAAATAGCATTATGTCAGTTCAGGTCAGATGGGAAGCTAAATGAGTATGCCAAACTTATAAGAAACCTGAAAGGGCTATAAAGAGTACTACAGTAGATCAAGCCAAGTCTTGAGACCAGATGACTTTGATCCACTTACCAAGAATTTTGGAATACTGGACTACATGAAAAAACACAAAACAGAGTCTAGTGCATAGCAAGAGCTTTAAACAATTATTAAAGCTTCTCCTGAAACAGTACTTTGTGGTACACACCGCACTAAGCCTGTTGCATATTAAATCATTTACTTCAATCAGGATTGTATGTGGTTGGTGTTATTGTTATTTTCATTTTATAAACAAGAAGGGAAGGGCAACTAGAAGTTAGTTACTTGCTCAAGGCCACACAATTAAGTAGTGACACTTGGCTTTGACCTCAGGTAGCCGAGCTCTAAGGTCTGTGCTTTTAGTCCGATACTATACTAAATGTTAGCTTTCGGCTTCCCTGTGAGATCCAAAATGAGTGCAGTGTTTATCTCTATATTTGTAGGAGCATAAAAGCATTGTCATAGGGAGGTAGATCCCACTCATTTAAGCTCCTTTTACTAGGGTACACTTATTTGACTTAATTTCACCAAGGAGTTGAAGTGGCTTATAAAAATATATCCAATCTCAATGATTCAAATGAATAATTGGCTGGGTGCAGTGTCTCACACCCAGCACTTCGGGAGGTCAAAGCAGGAGGATTGCTTGAGTCCAGGAGTTCAAGGTCAGCCTAGGCAGCATGGGGAGAACCTGTCACTACAAAAAAATAATAATAATAAACAACAAACGAAAAAATGAATAATCGAGGGAATTAGAGCAAAGAGAAAATGAACAATATTTAGATGAGACATTCTTTTTACTATTATCTACATGTAATGTAGTCTGGGGTCAGTGTTCGTCAATAAACATTTTATTTTGTAGATCTTTTAGCCTTCTGTAGTCCTCAAGTCATTTTATACTTGTATGAATGAAAACAGTGTTTGCTATCCAGCGTCTTCTATCCATGCTTATGCCTGCCATCTTGAATTGTTTCTCAGGTTTATTTAAAAAACAAGCTGAAGTTGGCACTCATCGGCCAGAGCCTTTTTGGACAGGAAGTCTACAGGTGCCTCCGCAAAGAGGGCCACCGAGTAGTGGGGGTGTTTACAGTTCCAGACAAGGATGGAAAAGCTGACCCACTGGGTGAGTGCATCTTGGGGTGACTGGGTCAAGAATTCTCAGGTCCAGTTTGGCCATCAGAGCTGGTGTGGCAACTCTGCAGTCATCACAATGTGGGCTCCTATTTGTCGTTTCACCATTATCAGTCCTGGGCTTCCATCTCCTAGTCCAAGATAGCTAGCTGCCTCAGCCCCAACTATCAGGTGCGCATTCAGCAAACAGGAAGAAGAAGAGGGGAAATAGAGGGCAAGTTTTTTATTAAGGGTGTAATCCAGAAGTGGCACCTACTACTCCCACTTGTGAACTTAGTCACAAGCTAAATCTATTTGCAGGAGTGGCTGAGAAATATAGATTTTACTTGGTGTGGCTAAACTGAATCCTTGGGAATCCATTGCTAAAGGGTAAAGGGGGGCAACTAGTAGTCTCTGCCTCGTACATGAACCTCAGAAAAATTACAAACATGACTCTCAGACCCCCTTTCAGAATGAATCTGGGAAATGAGCTCTTCCCTAGTGCCCGGCACCAGGGTCAGGACCCCCTTTTTCCATTGGTCATGGCCATTTGGGCTCATGGCATAACCCAGAAAAAGAAGAAAATACCAACCTGACTTACAGGGTAGCCTAAATTAGGAGGTGGCACAGCATGTGGCTAACAGCATATGACCTGGAGTTGGGGAATTTCTGCTGACTCTGCCACTTACTAGCGTGTGGTCCTGGGCAAGTTACTTAATCTCACCAAGTTTCAGTCTAGTGGCATCTATCTCACATGGCCACTATGAGGATTAAATTAGACTAATATACTAAAGTGTTCATACTGTGACTGGATTATAGTAGGCAATTATTAATGTCAGTAGCTGACTGTTCTTGTAGGCAACCAGGACAGCCAAAAGTAGCTCCAGGGCAGCCAAAAACCAAGACAGGAGCCCAGTACCTGGAAGCTTCAAGCCCATGTAAGTGGAATACATTTTACAATGGAGACTTCTGAGCCTCCTCCACTCTGTTCTTCTTTTCCATGTAGCTTTTCTCAATTTTCTCCCATTATCACATTTCCTACCACCAATAATCCATCTTCCTGTCGTCTGACATGTGAGTTGAGTTTTTGAACACGTTATGGATGTTCACATCACTATGCCGGTCTCTCAGTTTCTTCCAAATGGATCAAGGCCTAATCTTGATGGCCAGGGTTCTTCAAGACTTACTTGGGCTTCAGAATTCGGGTTTTGTGGTGGAGGCATTATCGCACCCTGAGTCAGTGAATTTTGATGATTGAAGGGGGAAAGGAAAGGAGGGAACATGCAGGTGAAGCTTTCGTTGGCCAAGCACAGTGGCTCATGCTTGTAATCCCAACTATTAGGGAGGCTGAGGCAAGATGATTGCTTGTGTCCAGGAGTTTGAGACCACTCTAGGCAATATAGTGAGACCTTGTCTCTACAAACAAATTTAAAAACGATCTGGGTGTTGTGGTGTGTGCCTTTAATCCCAGGTACAAGGGAGCCTGAGGCAGAAGGATCACCTGAGCCCAGAAGGCCGAGGCTGTAGTGAGCCATGATTGTGCCCTGACTTAAAAAAAAAAGCTTCAGTTAAAGTTTCTGGAAGTTGCCTAAAATTAACATACATACTATATATATTTAGATATTTTTACATATTATTACTATGAACTAGTACATAATACTATTATTAATATGTAACCTTATATGGTAATATATATTACTTATATATAAAAATGTATACTTAAATATGTATATACACTTAAGATATAAAGTTAATATAGTAAAAATGACGTTTTACTAGGAAAAATGGGCTTGTGCTATTTGCACTTTGGAGGACCATTCAGTTGTCTTTTTTTTGGTATTTATTTATTTAATTTTCTTTTCCTTTTTTTATTTTAATCAGTTCTTTTAAATGATATTGTGGGGTACAGTTAAGGGTTAGGTATACAAACACGCTCCGTTCAAGCACCCTTGTTGATAAGAGGTGTCCCCCCGTACCATTCAGTTTTCATGTGGAGTCAGGATAGGGTCGTTTGTTTGGGAATCGACACACTTTCCTCAGGAAGGAGACCTGGATCTGTCAGTCTGGCAAACCCTAAGGGAAACCGAGCCTGTCTTCTCCATTCTTGGCCTCTCCTCCACCACGTTGCTTGGTGAATCTGGGAGAAGGCAGTGGAAATCTCATATCAGCAACTTTGAGTCTCCATCCTTCAGGACCTGCGTTTTTGACAGGGAGGATGTGCTCTGGGTCTGTAGTTTGTTCTGTGCATGGAGGAGCGATACCAAGGCTTTCCACCTGTGCTAAAAAGTGAGTATGTTAAATTGGTGGGTGATGTCTTGGCGCATGGCTCCACATCTGAAGCTCAGGTCTTTGAAAGGGTGTATCAGTAGTACAGGTACCATTTTTGATCCAAAGAAGAGATGCTTCCATTAACATCTCAAAATATTATCTAGCTACAAGCTTTTTTGGTTCAATTATATTACGTCTTAAGTATATAGATACACATCCCATTGGAAAAAGAGATACAGCATGATATAAATATAGCAGGTCAAATTCTGGTCGCAGTCTAGAGTGTTCTTTGTCATCTTTTACTTGAAAATGTTTCATGAGACGGTAACATTACAATGTGTGGATTCATAGCAATATAAAATTATGGCTAACTTTTTTAAAAAAGGAAAATAATCTTTTTCATGCTCAGCTTTGGCTGCCGAGAAAGATGGGACCCCTGTGTTCAAGTTCCCTAGATGGAGAGTGAAGGGCAAGACCATCAAAGAGATTGCAGAGGCCTACAGATCCGTGGGTGCCGAGCTAAATGTGCTCCCCTTCTGCACACAGTTCATTCCCATGGATATCATTGATGGCCCAAAGCATGGCTCCATCATTTACCACCCATCCATCCTACCCAGGCATAGAGGAGCCTCAGCAATCAACTGGTGAGATGTTTTAATTACAGAGAGGGTGGGTCTATTTCCATTGCCATGGTCTTTCTGTTTTTTACCTGGGTGATCAAGAGTCTAGGTATGCTTGAACAATTGTGAGGTCTTGACTGACTGCTACGATTGCATGAACTCCCCTGAGGTCTGGATGTACTGCATGAACCAGGACAGCATTTTCCAATAATAGTTTACGGATGACTGTAACTAGGTACAAAGGTTCTGTGGTCAGGCCAATGTGGTTTATAATGAATTTTTTATTACAGGGCTTCTTTGAGCTTTTATTTTTTATTTATTTATTTTTTTTTTAGTTGGAGTCTCACTCTGTCGCCCAGACTGGAGTGCAGTGGCCACTCCTGGCCACCGCAGCCTCGACCTGCTGGGCTCCGGCGATCTTTCCGCCTCAGCCTTCCGAGTAGCCGGAATTACAGGCATGCGCTACCACGCCCGGCTGATTTTTTGATTTATTGTAGAGATGAGGTCTCG
>NW_007258422.1:73968-129847 GCF_000164805.1 Carlito syrichta
AACCCCCGGGCTCAGGCAATCCACTCACCTCAGCCTCCCAAAGGCGCGAGATTACAGGCTGAGCCACCGAGCCCGGCTTCTTTGAGCTCTTAATATGTACTTTAAACCAGGCGCAGTGGCTCAAGCATGCAATCCCAGCACCTTGGGAGGCCAAGGTGAGAGGATTGCCTGAGCTCAGGGGTTTGAGACCAGCCTGGGCAACTTGGTGCAACCTCGTCTCTACAATAAATCAAAGAATAAGCCGGGCACGGTAGCGCGCACCTATAGTTCCAGCTACTTGGAAGGCTGAGGCAGAAGGATCACCTGAGCCCAGCAGGTGAAGGCTGCAGTGGCCATGAGCGTGCCATTGCCCTCCTGCCTCGGTGTCAGAGTGAGACTCCGAACCCCTCCCCCCAAAATATGAACTTTAATGTGAGCATCATATAATCCACTAGAACAAGGGTCCCCAACCCCCTGTGGCCTGGGAGTTGGAGACCCTTGTTCCCTTAAGAAGCATATATATATGCATATATATATATATACACACACATATACATATATGCATATGTATATGCTTCTTAAGGGAACTTTGTCTAACACTTTTTCCCCCGTTTTGCAGTGTCGAGAACAGTGCCTGGTACACTGTAGCTACCTAATACCACAGGTGCACGACACTGTGCTGTGGGTTGGGTAGGCCTTTCCCACCTTCCCTGCCTTCTCTCCTTTACCTGCATGTCTTCCTGATATCCCTCCAGTGTCAAGTCGTTGAATAAGCAGAAAGTCTACATGTGGTTTAAATGTTTAAATGTGATAGCAAAATAGTCATTGTATTTAATGTTTGATTATACAAGCTGATTTCTTTTGGCTCTTCTAAATACTTTATTATTTAGTAGATATATTTGTACTTAATCTTGTATTTTTTTCCTTACTTCACATTGTTGCCACATGCAGAATCATGGAATCAAAGCACATCAATATTTTCAAGGCTCTTGACAACATAATGCCAATTCATTCCTCAATATTTCTGAAGAGTGCTGGATTGATTGGTTGGCTTAGGTCTTGCTTGATTAATATCTCAGAGAAGCAAAAATGATTTGAATTCTGGGCATCCGACCTGTCACTTCGCTCTCTCTCTGTGTTAGCCTACTCTCTGATATGCTTTTACATGTATTTGTTCACAGATTTAGCTTCTCCTTTGTATCATAAGCTCCTGTAGGGTCAGCACTTTCTCTAAGTTAAGCTTTACGGAACACAACAAAATACTAATATTTGAATTAACCAATCATCTTTTACTACAATATAGTAGACAATCTAGAGCAAATTCTAACCCTAAATGAATTTTATGCCTGCATTAATTAATACAACCTAGATTAATATTCAGTTATTCTCACATTGCACAGAGTATTTTCTGTTTTAGCTTCCATTTTTACTCCACCCAATACAGGGTCAAGTACAAGGTAGGAATTGAACCCAGGTAGGCAAATTACTTACTCCTGAAGTAGAAAGGTGATACCTGGGCGTCAACGAGTGGTCGTGGTGATGGACTCTGCAGCCTTTTTTGGATTAACTACAAGTCATTATTACATGTTAACCTGAAAAACAGCAGATACAAAGATGTAAAAAATAGCAGCACCATTGGGTATTGCTTTTTGTGAGCTCTTATATCTCCCAGCTCTACTGTTAATTTCTCATGGCAGTTTCATTTACCGCCTACTTTTCCACTGTAACTATCTTGAACTTTAATATCACTTATTCATCACTCTAGGATACAGTCAACCAACATTTTAAGTTGAAACTCTTCTTTTCACAGGACTCTGATTATGGGAGATAAGAAAGCCGGGTTTTCTGTTTTCTGGGCTGATGATGGTTTAGACACAGGACCTATCCTTCTTCAGAGATCATGTGATGTGGAACCCAATGATACAGTGGATGCCCTTTATAATCGATTTCTTTTTCCTGAAGGAATCAAAGCTATGGTCAGTATATTTACACCATTGAGAATTTAGTAAACCCTTCAAGTTTTGGAAACATTTTTCCTTTATGAAGAATTTACCCATAGGAATTTTCACGAAAAATGTAAAGCTTCAAAACAAAAGTAGACTTTATATTTATCAGTGAGATGGTATATAAGGAGGAACCTCCAAAACCCAGAATTTGTTTATTAAAAAATTGTGTATTTATTCTCACATGGTTAAACTTCAGTCACCGTCATAGTGATGCGATACACCTGTCGAGACGCTTTTTCGACTGCTCGAAAGTTTTTGAACTCATCGATGTTGATGCCTTTTCGTGCTTCTGCCGTTTTTTGTTTCGCCTCTTCCACATCAGACAAGCATTTCCCTTTGAGGACTTTTTCATCTGGGGAAAGAAATAAAAGTCGCTTAGGGCAAGATCGGGTGAATAGGAACAGTGGGCATGGGAATCATGCCGTCTGTGGCCAAAAACTGCTGAACACGCAGCACGGTGTGGACTGGTGTGTTGTCATGGCAGAAGAACTAGCTACCTGTCTACCACGACTGGGGACGTTTCTTCTGCAAATCATATCTCACAACAAAGCTGGCTGGTACACTGATGCCCATGGGTTCTTAGAACACTTACCTAGCAGGGGAAGCCTGTACTACAAGGGTCTGCCTTCCAAAAAATAATTCCGTTTTTTGGGGTCCCCCTTTGTATTCAGGGTAGAAATCTGAACTTGACAGATTCTTAGTCTGTGAAGCTGATTTACTCTTCTGAGAGCAGTGATCAAATAGATTAAGTAGCAATTAAATCGCTCAGTTTCTTTTGCCGAATACCTGAATCTTCAGCCCTGTTCATAACGACTCATTGTAAGGAAGTGTACAGAATCTTAAGAAATTTTGCTACGTGTTTGAACTTCCTTTTAAAGTATTGTAGTCTATGCAATGGTGAAATTTGGTGTTGCTTTATTTATTCAGATGTGCTCTGGTTAAAAAGGCCAAAACATGCACACCACAAGTAAAAATATTGAAATATTAGCCTGGGAAAGTATTGAAAGATTCAGCAGACGATTCTTATGTCACCTCATTTTTTTTTCCAGAGTGGGTATGATAGAAGTAGCATGATTATATAAAGTGGTTGCCATTGATTTAGGAGGGAGGAGACCAGTGTTTTGCTTGTATCATTTAATGATTAAAAGAGTGGCCGGGCACAGTGGCTCATGCCTGTAATCCCAGCACTTTGGGAGACTGAAGTGAGAGAATTACTTGAGTCTAGGAGTTTGAGACCAGCCTGGGCAACATAGTGAGACTTTGTCTCTACAAAAATAAAAAAATAAGTTAGGCATAGTAACACGCACCTGTAATCCCATCTACTTGGGAGGTTGAGGCAGAAGGATTGCCTGAGTTCAGGAGTTTGAGGCTGCAGTGAGCAGTGATCGTGCCACTACACTCTAGCCTGGGCAAGACAATGAAAACCCTATTTAAAAAAAAAAAAAAAGGCCGGGCGTGGTGACTCAAGCCTGTATTCCCAGCACTTTGGGAGGCCAAGGTGAGAGGATTGCCTGAGCCTGCAGTTTCGAGACCAGCCTGGGCAATACGGTGAGACCTTGTCTCTACAATAAACCAAAAATCAGCCGGGCGTGGTAGCGCGCGCCTGTAGTTCCAGCTACTTGGAAGGCTGAGGCGGAAGGATCGCCAGAGCCCAGCAGGTCGACGCTGGGGTAGCCACGAGCGTGTCACTACACTCCAGCCTGGGCGACGGAGTGAGACTCCAACTCAAAAAAAACCCCAAAAAGTTGGGCTTGGATACCAGAGAGACCTAAGTTCAAGTTCTCACTCCTTATTATTGTATGGCCATAGGCAAGTCATTTGTTCTTTTTAACCTTGGTTCCTTCAACTATAAAATGTAGGTAATACCACCTAATGTGTGAGGTTGTTGTGTAAAGTAAATGTTGTGCAAAGCATTTGTCATGCAGCAAGCGCTCAAAAATTGGAATGACAATCAATATAGTATTATGTGTGTGCAGTGACATTTGCTGAGACCCGGACCCATACCTGGCGGTATTAGATGGAAGGGGGTAGACTCAGTTGTAAACTTGGCTCTGTTCCTCGGCGGCTCCCTCTGTGTATTCTGGGGTGGTTTGGGTAGCAGCTGCGAGACCTTAGAGAGAACTCTGAGAACTTGAGCTCACAGGCCTGCCAGGGGCTAGAAGAGGCTCTCAACTCAAGGCAAACATAAATATGGCAGGGAAGAAAATGCAAGACACATCCTAAAAGGAATTCCACTCATGGATAGATTTTAACATTTTCAAAATGTAACATTTTCTAGAATCTTTATGAAGAGTAAAATAACCCACAGTGACTTATAATTATATTCCTGAAATGTCCATGGACTCACCCAGGGGAGGTTGGAGTTCCTTTAAACAAAGGAGTGATTTTTTTCAGAGCGTAGACTTGATGTTGGCAGTAGACAGACCTGGATGCAAATCCTGCTTCTGATACCTACGGACTCTCTCTGGGATCCTGAGCTCATGACTTAGCTTTTCTAAGCCACAGTTTCCTCATGTGTACAGCGGGAATGATAATAGCCACCTCACAGGATTTGTGTGAGGTTTACAAGGGCTATTTTACATAAAGTAGCTACCGCATTGCTTGGCACATAGATGGACCTGAAGAAATGATCATTATCATCATAGTCTGACTCTCTGAGCAAGTTTATATGTAGTAATTGTGTTAAGCAGAAATTTCAGTTAAACAGACCATTCTTTGCTGATCACTGGGCTGTAACACGGGTGACGTTTTTGGCCTTAGGTTGAAGCTGTCCAACTCATAGCTGATGGAAAAGCTCCTCGTATTCCCCAGCCAGAAGAAGGGGCAACATATGAAGGCATCCAGAAAAAGGAAAACGCTGAGGTATTGATATCTACTCTGACACATCTCAAAGTTCAGGGCCTTCTACCGTTGAGTAGCTCCCAACGTACAATGTACCACGTGCCCACGGTGCCAGCCTGTCCCAGCCTTACCTGCTTCTGCCACTGATGGAGAGAAATGTTTCTGTGGCCTCTGAGATTCATGGCATTAGGACTCAGCCTGTGCTCTGTGCTTTCCTAGATTTCTTGGGATCAGCCGGCTGAAGTCTTGCATAACTGGATTCGAGGCCATGATAAAGTCCCTGGAGCCTGGACGGAGATAAATGGACAGGTGTGTTCTAGGGGAAATGCTTTTAACCCCATAGTACCTTTGTAAGAGGTATTGCAAGTGAGTGTGAGCTTCCCTTGGTTCTTCCCTTGGTCATGAGGACAGCCAGTGGTTCACTCTCCTCTGTATTCAGCATGAACTGTGCTTTACCACGAATCAGATAGTAGGCACAGCCCTGCCCTCAAGGAGCCTGTAGCCATATGGGGACAGCAGAGAAGAGAATACACACAATGCAGTGAGAGAAATGCTGTCATTGAGGCCGAGACTCCGGTGTGTCAGGAAAAGCTTCCCAGAAAAGCTGCTTTCCTTGAACTGCAAGAAGAGCTAACCAGTGGATTTGAGGCAAGCAAGTGAAGCCCTAGAGATTGGAGAGTGCAGCACCCAGTCAAGGGCGTGCTAAAAAGAGTTCACTGAAGCCGAGATCTTGGGGGTGAGGAATGGTGTGGGAAGAGCTGAGGCAGGAGAGAGGGGCAGGGGTCTTGGTTTCCTCCTTGTGAAATGGGACTAATAATACTGCTTCCCTCATAGGTTATGAGTTTTTGTGGAAAGTAAATGAGTTAGTGTGTGTTAATTCATTTAAGCACATAGTCCCTGGCATAGAGTAAGTACTCAATTAATGCTCACTCGTTTAGTGCTCTGTAGCTGATAGAATGATAGTCGTTAGTCAATGAGTGTCAGTTTCTCCTGGTGATGGTAGATCCGGTCCTGTTTCCACGCACTGACTCACAAGACACCCTGTATTTCTCATCACTTGTCACCCTGCCTTGTAGTGTCTGTTGACCACTCTGACTCTCCTGTCACCCTACCACCTCCCTGCCCCTGAAAACTCTACCTCAGGCTATCAAGGCTGAGCGCTTTTCTCTCATTCACCTTTGTGCCCGAGTGAATACATAATAAACGTTTACCCACGTGGCCCGGAGGTGCAGCGGTTTGGAAACTCTTCAGCCACATACTCAGATTGTTTCTTGCTGCCTTATGTCTACAGATGCTTGATACAGTCTCTCACATTGCAGTGCCTCCGTTTTATTATAGATGATGATCTGAACTTTAGCTTTTTTGCAGGGAGTGATGCTTGCACACACTCTATAAGCAGCTTTTCTCCTGATTTTACAATCTGGCTTTGATCTCTTTACTAGATGGTCACTTTCTATGGCTCCACATTACTGAACAGCTCCGTGCCTCCTGGAGAGCCACTGGAAATTAAAGATGCCAAGAAGTCTGGTCTTGTTACCAAAAATGGACTTGTTCTTTTTGGTAACGATGGAAAAGCAGTGAGTGTTCAATATGGCCACCTGTGAAATAACTTTGTGGTTTCCTTCTGTATCCTAAGCTAATAAGGGGATGGCTTTCATCAGGTAACCTGACTTTGCGCTGGGATGTGGGGAGGTGGGGATATCGGTGCCGTTTCCAACTTGGGAGAAGCTGGCCCTAGGGGTCCTGATGGGGACCAAACCCATTGGGATGGGCCCCACAGACCTGCACAGTCTGCTCTGTGTACAGGAGACAAGGATGTGAGGCCCTGCTCTCCAACTTGATGGTCTTGGGCAGGATGGCTCTTCCTCTTGAGCCTGTTTCCCCATCTTTATAACAGAGAGAGGAATCCCCCATCTGCCTTCCCACTGCCAGGGTCTAGGAGGATCAAGTGAAACGGTCGTGGTACCCCCCAGACATTCGCTGCCCCTGCCACAGCAGACAGGCTCCCACCCGCACAGCCTGTGCTTGGAGGGTGGTCCTAGGCCTCGGCGCACATCCAGGCAGCTTCCCGGTGAAGAGTGCAAAGGGAATTTTTAGCTCACAGGTGTTTTATAGTTGATACCGGATACATCAGTTATGACTGTAGACTTCAGAGTCCAGCTAGCTTTGGGTTCTAATCCCAGCACTGTTCCTTTCTGAGTAACACTGAGCAAATTACTGAACCTCACTGACCTCCACTTCTGTATCAGTAAAATGGGAATAATAATGGCATCTGCTTCCATCAGGATTTATGAAATGAAATGAGACACCTCAGCACAAACACCCGTACCTCGCACTGAGCATGAGGCAGAGGGAGTGCTCAGAAAATGCAGCGTTGTGGCAGCGCTATTAGTGTTTGTTGTAGTTGTACCTACAATCCAGATGTCCATTTTTCCAGGGCTTATTGTCTACTTTGAAATGTACCTGTCCCTAGACTTGACTTTCTCCTTTCTGCTGCCATTACTAAGATGCCGTTTCTGTCCTTTTACATATAATGGTGAATGCTTTTGATCCACATTTTTGTATTTTCCAAATAAACCTGTCTTATATACATATGATATCTATGACTCCTGCTCTCACTAGCTTTACTTTTGTGTTGTCTTTATCTTCCATTTTAATGCTTGTTTTGTTGCTATTTTGTAGCTGATAGTAAGAAATCTGCAGTTTGAGGACGGAAAAATGATACCTGCTTCACAGTACTTTTCGAAGGGTGAGATGTCAGCGGTAGAACTTACAGCTGAAGAGGTGAAGGTGGCGGAGACCATCAAGGTGAACATGTGATGACCTCAATCGTTGTTACCTCGAAAAACTGAAGAACGTTCGTAACGGTACTATCTGTCCTCAAAGTAGTGGGGCTGGCATTTATTCCCTCTTTTTCATATTAGAAAATCAACTCCCAAGTTAGCATGCTCAAACACAGTGTAGACACATTTATTTCTCACATCAGTAATCCAGTGCAGTTCTAGGTTGGCATGGGGGTAGAGGTGAGGTCGTTCGGGGATCCAGGATCTGCCGTATTCAAGGTCACCCTGGGGGTGGCCTCCATTCCAGACAACCAGAAGGGCAAACAAGCACAGAGCATTGTGTGGAAGAAGGTTTTCATGGGCCAGGACTGGCGCAGGCCACATCCATTTATATTCACTGGCTGCATCTGACTGGAAGAAAATCCAAGAAATGCAGTCAAGTCGTGTGCATGAGATGAGGCAGAAACAGGTTTGGTGAAGAGCTAGCCAGTCTCTGACACATTGTTCTATGTGGCGCTTCCCTCATGAAAGTTTCCCTTTTTGTGCAGGTCATCTGGGCTGGAATTTTAAGCAACGTCCCTGTTATCGAAGACTCAACAGACTTCTTTAAATCTGGAGCAAGCTCAATGGATATCGTCAGGTAAATCTGCCACCAAAGGACTCACAGCTCTCACTAGAGATTTTGACTTTGGCAAAATCCAAATCCATTGTTCTGGGTGCTATCACTCTACCATATCTATTACACATCTCTTTTTTTTCTCCCTTGTTGTTGTTTTTATGGTCAAACACATTTATATCTGTTTACTTTTTGTTGCCAACCAGAAGTTGGTTTCCTATCTTCTGTATACCTAGAAAACCAACCCTTCTAATTGTTTTCTTCTTTTTAGAATTTGTCCTCACATTTCTTAGCTGGTTTTTCTCCACTATGATATCAGGATTGAGAAGCTCTGGGTGAGAATGCTAATAGCGAGTTTCCTGTGCAGGCTGATCCAGAAGGATGCCTGATATTGATTACACTTTGCCCTAAATCTTTTTTTCCTCCTATCCCTTCAAATTACCCAGTGTTAGATCTAGGAGTGAGGAGAATCACCCTATAGTCAGAACCTTTCCACAGGGGTTTACGGCAAGTTGAAAGGGCTAGAGTTCTAGAAAGCTTCCTCTATGGCAAGAAAAGTGTGCCTGGATCCTGACGGTGTATTTTTCTTTGAGTAACTGGGATAATGGGACAGCCGGGAACTAGCCAGGGAGCTGTGCAGTCTCTCAATGGTGAATGCAAACAGCAGCTAAAGAGATTCTGACCCCCAGCTATGCGATGGCCATTCAGCAAGCTAAAGAATGTTCCTCCTCTGGATAAGACCTATCATATCGACAAAGCAGTGTTCCTGATGAATATCCTATTCATTCATGTATTCACACTTACTACATATCAGGAGCAGTTTTGGCACTGGGATACAGTTGTGAACTAGACAAAGTCCCTTTATTCATGGAGCTTTTGTTCCAGAAATAAAAAACAATTATTTCAAGAGCAGGTAGTATTATCAAAAGTCAAAAGTTTCGGTTCCTCAAATTACAGATAGCTCAGTTATGATTCCTGAGTTTCCAGAAACGTCTAATTAGCTTAACTAAAGATTTCAATACTGTATTATTAATATTATTATTATGTTAGAGACAGGATTTTACTCTTTTTACCCAGGCTGGAGTGTAGTAGCACAATCACAGCTTACTGAAGCCTCAACTTCCTGGGCTCAAACGATTTTCCTGCCTTAGTTTCCAGAGTAGCTGGGATTATAGGTATGAGACATTGTACCTGGCCTAAATGCAGCATTATTTATACTTCTTCTTCTTTTTCTTCATCTTTTTTTTTTTTTTTTACTAGTAAGATACTCCTGCAGAAATTACTCATTTCCTGTCGGAGTATCTGACTTACCATAATCATCTGATATTATTATCTTGATTACCAAGGCACCTCATCTCTTTTAGAGAATAAATGATGCAACAACAACTGTGGTATGCCATTGCCATCCAAGGATATCAGATAGCTGTAATCTGACTAACAATGAACATCAAAGGATTGGAGAGGACTTTAAAAATTATATTGATGGCTGGGTGCAGGGACTCACACCTGTAATCCCAACCCTTTGAAGGCCAAGGCAGGAAGATTGCTTGAGCCCAAGAGTTTGAGATCAGCCTAGGCAACATAGCAAGATCTTGTCTCTAAAAGAAACATTAAAAATTCGCCGGGCATGGTAATGCATGCCTATAGTCCCAGCTACTCAGGAGACTGAGGTGAAAGGATCACCTGAGCCAAGGAAGTTGAGGCTGCAGTGAGCCAAGATCATGCCACTGCATTCCAGCCTGGGTGACAGTGAGATCCTAACTCAAAAAAAAAATTATATTGACCTACTGCATGGTTCTAGCTAGTACCTATGTTAACCATGTAATGCAAACAAATGTCTGTTTAATTCTTGTGTATAGTTTAGAGCAAGTATTCTATACAATATGACATTCATCTCTCATAATCTTTGCAGTTTGAAAGCTGTCTTATTTCTTATTCTTTGAGTTTATTTGAAAAGAAATTGACTTTGCGTGCCCCTTACTATCTTGTTCATAAATAATTGAAATGTTTTGGCCTTGATGTTTTTTATTTCTAGTTTCAACTAAAGTTGAAAACAAACAAAAATATTGCCACCAGCCTTCAAGACAGAGCTTTGATTTTCTTGCCTGTAGTCTTTCAACTTCTCTGGTTATTGTTACAGAAGAACTCATAAGATATAAATAAGCATGTGATGTTAAGTCTCACTTCAAAACAACTTGACAGATGCTAGTAATACAGTCCCCTAAGCACTTTTAAAAATGTAAGTAACATGAAGCTGGTTCTTACTTAAAGGCTGGTTGAAGAGATCAGACAGAGATGTGGTGGGCTTCAATTACAGAATGAAGATGTTTACATGGCCACCAAGTTTGAAGACTTCATCCAGAAGGTCGTGAAGAAACTGAGAGGAGAAGATCGAGAGGTGGAGCTCGTGGTGGATTATGTAAGCGTTTCCTTGATGTTTCATCTCAAATCGGCACGACCCGTAAACTTTGAGAGAATCAGTGTCTGTCTAGCCGGGCATGGTGGCATGTGCCTATAGTTCCAGCTACTTGGAAGGCTGAGGCGGAAGGATCACCTAAACCCATCAGGTAGAGGCTGCGGTGGCCGTGAACGTGCCACTGCACTCAGACCTGGGCAACAAGAGTGAGACTCCAACTCAAAAAAACAAAAACAAAATGAAAGAATCTGTGTCTATCATTCATTTGCTTTTACATTTATCATCTTTTTTAAAGCAGCAGCTTTACTGAGATATACTTCAGATACTGTAAAAGTCACCCTTTAAAAATGCATATGTCAGCTGGGCGTGGTGACTCAAGCCTGTAATCCCGGCACTTTGGGGGCCTGAGGCAAGAGGATTGCCTGAGCCCATGGGTTCGAGACCAGCCTGGGCAACATGGTGAGACCTCATCTCTACAATGAAATAAAAAAATTAGCCGGGTGTGGTAGCGCACACCTGTAGTTCCGGCTACTTGGAAGTCTGAGGTGGAAGGACCGCTGGAGCCCAACAGGTCGATGCTGGGGTGGTTGTGAGCATGCCACTGCACTCCAGCCTGGGTGATGGAGTGAGACTCCAACTCACACACACACATACACACACACACACACATTTCAGTGTTTTTTTGTATATTCAGAGTTGCGTAACCATCACCACTATCTAAATCCTTATCAGATACAAGATTTGCAAATATTTTCTCTCATTCTGAACATTTTCCAGAAAGAAGCTCTGTACCCATTGGCAGTCATTCCCTCTTCTCTGCCCTGTCACCTACTCTTAGTCCCTGGAAACTGCTACTCTCCTTTCTGTCTCTATGGATTTGCCTGATCTAGAAAGTTCATATAAATGGAATCATATGATATGGGGCTTTCTGTGTTGGCTTCTTTCACTTAGCACAATATGTTCACGGTTCATCCATGTTGCAGCACATATCATCATTTCGTTCCATCTTCTGGTCAAATAATATTCTATTATGTGACTGTATCCCAGTTTGTTTATGCATTTATCAGTTGATTCATTCCTGGATGTATATTTGGGCTATTCCACTTTTTGGCTTTTGTGAATGATGCTATGAAAATTCATGTGGAAGTTTTTGTGTGACCATATGTTTTCAGTTCTCTCGGGCATATACCTAGGAGTGGAACTGATGAGTTGTATGGTAACTTTATGTTTAACTTTTTTGAGGACTTGCCAAAGTGACCACCATTTTATAATCCTGCCAGCAATGTATGAGGGTTCCAGCAGCTCCATATCCTTGCCAACATTTGCTATTGTCAGTCTTTTCTTTTTTAGCCATTCTAGTGAATATGAGGTGATACCTCATTGTGGTTCTGGTTTGCATTCTCTAATGACTAATGGTGTTGAGCATTTTTTCATGTAGTTATTGGCCATTTACATATCTTTTTTGGAGAAATGTTTATTCAAGTCCTCTGCTCATTTTAAATTTGGTTATTTGTCTTCTTATTGTCAAGTTTTAACAATTCTTTGGCTGTTTTGGATACTAAATCCTTATCAGATATAAGCTTTACAAATATTTTCTCTCATTCTGTAGATTTTCTTGACAGTATCCTTTGACACACAACAGGTTTTAATCTGACAAAATCTAATTTATCCATGTTCTTTTGCCATTTGTGCTTTCTATACATCTTGAGGGATGTCTTTTTTATCCCTCCATTCCCCAAAATATGTCAGAGTTTTTCAAAGCCTCCCGTGAATAGCTCATTCTCCAGTTTTTCCTTTTACAACTTTTGGTCAGTCATTTGTTAGTCTCAGTTGGTATGACTATCCAGAAGGCTGCAAGATTAAATAATTGCCACTGATTCTTTTTGACAAATGCCCTAGGGATAGCAAGCTCTGAGTGAGGTTAAATAAAGACAAGCAAAAGCCAGGCACAGTGGCACATGCCTGTAGTCCCAGCTACTCGGGAGGCCAAGGCAGGAGGATGGCTTGAGCCCAGGAGTTAGAAACTGAAATGCGCAATGAGCATGCCTGTGAATAGCCACTGAACTCTAGCCTGGGCAACACAATGAGATCCTATCTCTAAAACAAACAAGCCACGAGCATGGAACTTTTCAGGGAGCTGCCAGACAGACAAAATAACAATTCTCTGAGAGTGAGGCTTTTTAAGAGCTCCAGATCCATTTCACCCTCTCTGGTGGCTACTGGGCTGCTGATTTTCACAGCTTCCATAGTTGCAAAAGTGTTGGTTTTCATGGCTACTGCCAAGAGAGATGGGACTAGGGCAGTTAATATACCACGAAGCCTACTGTTCTTACTGAGATTCAGCTGTTTTCTTGAAATGGATTCTTGCAAGCTTTTGGTTTATTTCCCAAGTTGTGAGATAAATTTTTTGATGATATTTTCTCGTGTTCTCATTGTTTTTATGCAGGAGTGAATTTTCAGAAGTCCTTACTCTGCTGTTCAAGAGGTGCTTCTCATCTACTTGTTCTTAATAAAAGTTAGATATATCTGGAAAACAGATTAGCATCAACTGGTTAACAACATGAATTTCTAAGTCAGATCCACCTTGATTGGAATCTAAGTAACATAGCTTACTAGCTGTGTGACATTGGCCAAGTTACTTAACTTCCCTAAGTCTTAGTTTTCTCATATGTTAAATGGGATAATAGTAATGTCCACCTCATAGGATTGTTGAAAGAATCAAACTAGATGCTACATGTAAGACCCTTAGCATATCCCTAGAACCATGGTTCTAGAAAAGTGAACTATTAGCATGAACAGAACACATCAATTCGCATGAAGTTTCTTTTATTATATTTTACGTAAACACAATGGAAATATCTCATCAAACATAAACATTTGGTGTGGGGAAAGGGAAAATATCTTCTTGTTATTTTTTGTTTTGTAAAAGCCTTACCAATTTATCTATATGAAATAATGGCTTAAATAATTAAATTTTCTTTGTAATCCCTTGCATCTATATGGGATTTTGTGCCAATAACATATTGTACATATATTATCTCAATTATTCCTCACAATAATTGTATGAAGCAGGAGTCCTTAGTCCCTCAGTTTCTTGTTGAAGAAACTGAGCCTCAGAGAAGTTAAAGGACTGACCTACATTTTTTGCGAGTCAGAGGTAGAGAGTACAATTTAGGCAACTCCCGTGTAACAGAGAGAAAGTGAACATCAGAAGGGACTTAAGGAAAAGGAAACAAAATGGCATCACTATAAAAGGAAACCTACTGACACGAGGCTTTTTTAAATATTTTAAATGAACACAATGGCTGTGCTCCACCAATGTCACCACTAGATGGTGGTGTTTCCACGATCTGGAGGTCTTTTTTTTTTTTTTAATCTGTCTCACTGTTTTCCAGGCTGGAGTGCAGTGGCACGATCATGGCCAACACAGCCTCAAACTGCTGGGCTCAGATAATCTTTCCACTTCAGCCTCCTTAGTAACTGGAACCACAGGCATGCATCACCACGCCTGGCTAATTTTATTTTTTACTGTAGAGACGAGGTCTCACCAAGTTGCCCAGGCTGGTCTTGAACCCACGGGCTCAGGCAATCGTCTCACGTTGGCCTCCCAGAGGGCTGGGATTCCAGCGTGAGCCACCGTGCCTGGCCTCTGGAGATCTTTTGAGTTACCTTTCATCTGTGTAAGGAAGAAAGTCTGAGATGTTGATAAAGCCCAGCCTCGAACACATCTGCTATCACAGACACTAACTGCTGGCCTCCGTGGCCAAGCCCAGCATTTTGATTTTTGCACGTGTGTGTCCCTTCTGGTCACTAGCAACTAGAATCCCACTGACTTATCTTCTTCCTCTGCATTTGTGAATATACGTTTGATTGCTGTTTGATATCAAATAGCCAAACAGAAATCCACTGATTCTCTTAGTATGCTTCCCTCTCATAGGTTTCGAAGGAGGTCAATGAGATGACAGTAAAAATGCCATACCAGTGTTTCATCAATGGACGGTTCACGGATGCAGACGAGGGAAAGACTTACGACACCATCAACCCGACAGATGGCTCTGTGAGTATGTCATGTGCTGGTGACCACCACGCAGTTGCAACGCAGGCGTCTTCAGAAGCGTCTTTATCCTGTCACTCTGCCTCCACGCGCTTTTACAAAGGTTCTTCATGCGTTTCTTTCAACTGTTCACTTCTGGTGCAGACTGCAGTTAATGGCAGTAACCTTTTTTAAAGAATATTAAGGAAGAATTTAGACAGATGGCTATACCGATACACATCAGAGACACCCCTCCACATCAAACTATATGTAGAAACAATTTTTCAGACTTTGAAAGCTCCTGGCAAGAAATTCCGCTTCCCTGGGCACGAGAAGAACTCCACAGTCGCCCCAAATGTGTCCTTCCACGATGTCTGGGGACACGAGGAGTGCCACATTTCGGGGTTACCACGTTCATGCTTCCATTGTTCCCTTTTAAAACCTTATCCCGTGCCTTTGGGAGGCTGGGGTGAGTGGATTGCCTGAGCCCGAGGGTTCGAGACCCGCCTGGGCAACTTGGCGAGACCTCATCTCTACAATAAATCAAAAATTGAGCCGGGCGTGGTCGCGCGTGCTTGTAATTCCGGCTACTCGGAAGGCTGAGGCGGAAGGATCGCCGGAGCCCAGCAGGTCGAGGCTGCGGTGGCCGGGAGCGGCCACTGCACTCCAGTCTGGGCAACCGAATGAGACTCCAACTCAAAAAAATAAAAATAAAATAAAAATAAATAAAACCCTGTTACTGGATAGATCAATTATTCATCATACAGTTCTCTGGATTTTCTAAGTAATGCTCTATGTTTCTATGAGTATAATATTGATTCCAAGACCCATATCTGCATATCTTTCATGTAACCTATTTTTATGTGCCTTGACATAGACAATCTGCAAAGTATCTTATGCTTCTTTGGCGGATGTCGATAAGGCGGTGGCAGCAGCAAAAGATGCTTTTGAACACGGTGAATGGGGAAGAATGAATGCAAGAGAGAGAGGAAGACTGATGCACAGGTATGCTTTTTAGAAAAGCAAGTCTCGTGCTTGCTTCAGCAGCGCATATACTAAAATCGAAACGATACAGAGATTAGCACGGCCCCTGCGCAAGGACGACATGCAAATTCGTGAAGCCTTCCATGTTTTTTTAAAAAAGCAAAGCAAGTCTGCTACCTTTGGATATCGGCTAGCACTGCCAGGATCCCCAAAATTCCCACAAAACATTCCAGTAGGCACCTATTATGAAATATGTCTTCTGTGACTTGAATCATACGGAATCGTCTTGGGATTCAGTCATCAAATCCCATAGCTGTGAATTCCTGATTTTATATGACTGCTTGGACCAAAGGGTCCCAGTAGGAAGGTAAGTTTAATAAGGGATTATCTGAAAGATGTGGGCAAGTTCAAGGGACTCCAATAAAAAGTAATGAAGCATCCCAGGCAGGGCCAGTGGCAGGAGAAAGCTGCCACCCCTCCAAGGGTCAGAGGAAGGAGCCATGACTAGAATCTGGCAACTTCTGCAGCTGTAGAAGAAGACGACACTGCCGTGGTCTTTGGTGAAGGGACACACCAGCGGTTGGACCACAGCCTGTCAGTGAAGGAGCCAGGGAATTGAACTCCCTGAGCACTTTCGCCTTCGGTTCACCAGCCTCTTGCAGGCCTCCCGTGGCCTCCCATTGGCCAAGCCCAGTGAGAGCAGGGAAGCCAGGTGATGTAGCCTGTGAAGGTCATCCTCCAAGGTCACAGAGCAGGACTGAGAATGGATTCAGAGTAGCAAAGGGAGACCACTGTTTTCAAAGACAAATTTTAAATCTTGTTTATGTGTAGACCCTAGGAACAAGGGAAAAAAATTACTAAGGCCAGTAACGAAGTATGCCAGGAATCATCAGATTCGATCACAAAGTCCTATTTTCTGCTTACTAGAACCAAATATTTGGCCTAGGTCCAAGGAGCTCTTACAGCAAGATCTGGAAGAAACATTAGGGCAGGGGGATTTCAAGTTTGATTCTAGAACGGCCCAAAAGGGAACAGCTCAGAGAACCACGGAAGGAAGGAAGGAAGGGAGGGAGGGAGGGAGGAAGACAAATGGAGGAGATAAACACAAAAGATGAACTTTTACTATTTCATTGTCATCATACCGTCCTGCACTTATCTTCCCAGAGAAAGTGAACACCAAGCACAAGTCGGTTGTAGTGTCCGTATTTCATCCCCTACGTTTCTGTCTTGTCCTCTTGAGTTCATGCTGGCAATATTTTCGTACCATCCAGAAATCCTCAAGTGTTCGTGTGTCCTCCAAAGGTGTGGGTTTTGCTCTAACATCTCCCGGTACGTTCATGACCTCTCTCCTTTTCCGAAGTTTTCTGCCATTGATCTCTTTGGATAACCGTGGCTCAGTCATTGCTCCCCTTTTTTTTTTTTTTTTTTGAGTTGGAGTCTCACTTCATTTCCCAGGCTGGAGTGCAGTGGCACGCTCATGGCCACCCCAGTGTCGACCTGCTGGGCTCCGGCGATCCTTCTGCCTCAGCCTTCCAAGTAGCCGCAACTACAGGCCGGCGCTCCCACGCCCGGCTAATTTTTGATTTCTTGTAGAGACGCGGTGTCGCCAAGTTTCCCAGGCTGGTCTCGAACCAGTGGGCTCAGGCAATCCACTCGTCCCGGCCTCCCTGAGTGCCGGGATTACAGGCTGAGCCACCAAGCCCGGCCTGCTTCACTTCTTATACATATGTGAGGCAAGTGATTTATGCTTCCAACACCCACTCTCTTCTCTTTTGCAACTCTTGAAACACATTGTTTATTAAAGCATTTGGTTGTTTTTGTTTGTTTGTTTTAGAAAGGAGGGTTTATTAAGAGGACATTGAAAAGCTCCCACAGTGGGAGGGGACCCCAGGGGGTTGCCCAAAAGCATTTGTTTAATGTCTGTCTTCCCTACTGGATCATGATCCCCGTGGTGGCAGAGACCTGGTCCATTTGTGTTCACCTCTGAATTTTCAGTCTTTAGGATACTGTGTTGTGTGAAATAGGAGTTCAACCAACATTTGTTGAATGACTTTCTTTCCCTGGCCATACAGACTTGCAGACCTACTGGAAGAGAACCAAGAGGAGCTGGCAACCATTGAAGCCCTGGATTCAGGGGCGGTCTATACCTTGGCTCTGAAGACTCACATTGGAATGTCTGTGCAAACATTCAGATATTTTGCTGGCTGGTGTGACAAAATTCAAGTAAGCACAAATGTTCTTTGTTCTGAAGGGAAAAGGGACTGACATTCATTAGATTGTACCGGGCACTGTGTTGGATCCACCTTTTATGTAGGGGTTTTTTTTTTAACCTACATAACAAGGTTGTCTTAGTCTGCTTTGTACTGCTGTAACAGAATACCTGCGGCTGGGTAATTTATAAAAAACAGAAATTGATTCTCTCATAACTCTTGAGTCGGGAAGTCTAAGATCCAGAAGCCAGCAGGTTTGGTCTCTTGTTTTAAGATGGCGCCTTGGTTGCTGGGACCTCTGAAGAGGAAGAGCACTGTGTCCTCCGTGGCAGAAGAGCAGAGAGAGTGAAGCCACTCCTGCAAGCCCTTTGGATAGTGGCATTCATTCATTCATGAAGGTGGAGCCTTCATGGCCTAAAGACCTCCTGCTAGGCCCCACCTCCCAACACTGTTGTTTTAGGGGTGAGGTTTTCAGCACATGAATTTTGGGGGACACTTTCAGATCATAGCAAGGGTTATAAACAACCACATAGCTAAGCGGATAGCTATCAGCCCCTCGTGACAGATAAGGAAACAGACTCGAGGGAGTGAATGCCTCTCCTATAATCCATAGCAAGTAAACCACAGAGCCAGGGCTGAACTCAGAGTTTTCTAGGGTGTATCTAATAGTCTTCCAGATGTTTGGGGGATCCCGTTATCATGAATTTGCAAATTCAAATGTCCACAGAGGCCGGAGAGCTGATGTAGACAGTGGAAGCAGACTCATTAGGAGAACAATTTTGATAAAGACACAGATACCATAAGTATTTTGTTTTCCTTTTACTAAAAGATAACAGATAGCACACGTGGGATGATAAAGAGCAGCAACACTGGCCTCAGTACTAGGGAAGCAAAAGGGAAAGGGAGGGCTTGTAGCAAACTGCAGAATGCATGCCGCTCGTAGACTCATGACCCCTGCAGTGCCAGACATCACAGCCACATGCCCAGCAGCAAGAAGGGGGATTGGGCAAAGGAACTGAAGAAGCACTCCCACCCTCCTAATGCCCTGAGCTTAAATCTCCCCTTGGTCATCTGTATTTGTGGAGGAGGCTGGGAAACCATTTCATTTCATTTCATTTCGTTTCATTTCATTTCATTTCATTATTTCATTTCATTTCATTATTTCATTTCATTTCATTATTTCATTTCATTTCATTATTTCATTTCATTTCATTATTTCATTTCATTTCATTATTTCATTTCATTTCATTATTTCATTTCATTTCATTTCATTTTTGAGTTGGAGTCTCACTCTGTTGTCCAGGCTAGAGTGCAGTGGCACGCTCCCCGGCCACTGCACCCTTGACTTGCTGGGTTCAGGCAATCCTTCCGCCTCAGCCTTCCAAGTAGCTGGAACTACAAGTGTGCGCTACCACACCCAGCTAATTTTTTGATTTATTGTAGAGACAAGTTCTCACCATGTTGTCCAGGCTGGTCTCAAAATTGCGGGTTCAGGCAATCTTCTTGCCTTGGCCTCCCAAAGTGCTGGGATTATAGGCTTGAGCCACTGACCCGGCCAAAACATGGCATTTTATTTGGGTGCATTTCCGCCATCAATGCTAATATAGAGTCAGAGACCTGGATCCAAGTCTTAGCTTTGCCACTTATCAGATGATGTTGCCAGTTTTTTTGTCTCTCTGAGTCTTGCTTTCCTCGTCTGTAAAATGGTCACAAAAATACATACCTTGCAAATTATGTTAGGAAGACTGGAAACAAGTATTTATATACTGTGGGATTAGACAAGTCCGTAACACAGTGGGTCTTGCACAAAAAGGAAATTTTTATTATGAGCCAGTCACAAAGTCATGCATATATTGGAATTTAGTAGTGGTAGTTCAGGTCCATGCCTTATCCCTAATTGTGAAAACTGATTGGTATGATTGGTTCAAACTTATGTGGTGCCAAACTCAGACCTGAATGAACATAAATCTATTTCTAGTCTTTATTTATGTCACTTACAGTGAATACTGACATGTTTCACTGAATAAATATCAATGTATTTGATTACGGGGTGCTGCCCCAAGTACTACTGGAGGTAGTAGATGTAACACACTATAAGGCATATGAATTCTATCATGTTTCTAAAGTGCAAACAGTCCTGAATTCCAAGACATACCTGACCACAAGAGTTTCAAAAAAGAGGCAGTACACTTGTGTTAGTAATAGCAACAAGATTTCATGTGACAAAGCAAGCTAATGGCTTCAGTTAGAGAATACTACTGTGCTTCAGTTAGAATGAAGTTTGGCTGCACATAACAGAAAACCCAAGTAAGAAGTTTATTTTTCTCTCACCTCCAAGGAGTCCAAAGACAGACAGACAGGACTAGTATGTGAGATGCAGGCTCCTACTCTTTCACTGCTTGGCTATCCTTAGTATCATATTATCTCCACCCTCTCAAGGCTGTCTCGTGGTCTCAATATAACCACTGCTGTGCCAGCCCTTTCAGCAACAGTCTGAACAGAAGGAAGGAGGACATGGCAGTGGAGGGAAGGGCACAAAAGCACTTGTCCAGGCTGAGTTATCCTTTAAAGAGCATTCCCCTTCCACTACCTTGTGCTTATACCTTTTTTATTTTTTGAGTTGGTCACTCTGTCACCCAGGCTGGAGGGCAGTGGCACGCTCACAGCCACCGCAACCTTGACCTGCTGGGCTCAGGCGATCCTTCTGTCTCAGCCTTTCAAGTAGCTGGAACTACGGGTGCCCACCACCATGCCTGGCTAATTTTTTATTTATTTATTGTAGAGATGAGGTCTCACCAAGTTGCCCAAGTTGGTCTCAAACCCCTGGACTCAGGTGATCCTCTTACCTTGGCCTCCCAAAATGCTGAGATTACAAGCTTGAGCCACCTTGCCTGGCACACCTTTTATTTACCATACCTGTCAACAATAGAGACTGGGAAACTCATTATTTTATCTGAACACATTGCAGTTTCTACTATTAATTAGTAACAGAAGGGAGAGTGAATATTGGTCAACTTATTAACATTCTCTGCCATGCCAGGAGATAGAGACTGGGGGGTGACTAAGTTAGAATTGCTTATGCTCCTGTGTTTCATTGTCCTTTTGAGAAAGGAATGGCAGTTCCATTTTTTTTTTTTTTGAGTTGGAGTCTCACTGTCACCCAGACTGGAGTGCAGTAGCCGCTCCCGGCCACCGCAGCCTTGACCTGCTGGGCTCCGAGGATCCTTCTGCCTCAGCCTTCCAAGGAGGTGGAACAATAAGCGCGTGCTACCACACCCGGCTAATTTTTTGATTTACTGTAGAGATGAGGTCTCACCAAGTTGCCCAGGCGGGTCTCGAACCCGCGGGCTCAGGCAATCCACTCACCTCAGCCTCCCAAGGCACGGGATTACAGGCTGAGCCACCGAGTCCGGCTTAGTTCCATTTTTGATGTGGATATTTCTTGTAAAACAAAGACTGCTTTTCATATCAGCTTAAAAAAAATAAGAGAAAGACAGAAAATGGATTCCTTGAGATTAAATTTACTAATTTAAATTAGTAAAATGAGTATTAACCTTTCTTCTGCTTTAGGGGTCTACAATTCCAATTGACCGGGCCCGTCCAAATCGCAACTTGACCTTCACCAAGAAGGAGCCACTGGGGTAAGCTGAGGAGAGCGCCTCTGAGTGACTCATGACTCGGGTTAGTTTGAGACACCTAAGGATGTCGAGTTTCTTCCCCCTCGCAGCGTCTGTGCCATTATCATCCCCTGGAACTACCCGCTGATGATGCTGGCGTGGAAGAGCGCGGCGTGTCTGGCGGCAGGCAACACCTTGGTGCTCAAACCGGCACAGGTAGGGTGCCAGGGCCAGGCGTGGCATCGCCTCCTCTCCTGTGTACGGGACTTAAGAGTAGAGACATTCATTTATAAACAGAATGGCTAACAAAAACCTGGTCATGCATCAAGGACAACTTTTACATTCGTCAATATTCTGTTTTTGGGTTTTTTTTAGGTGGAGTCTCACTCTGTCACCCAGGCTGGAATGCACACTCACGGCCACCCCAGCATCGACCTGCTGGGATCCGGCGATCCTTCTGCCTCAGCCTGCCAAGTAGCCAGAACTACAGGCACGCGCTACCATGCCCGCTAATTTTTTATTTACTGTAGAAGCAAGGTCTCGAACCCGCAGGCTCAGGCAGTTCATTCACCTCGGCCTCCCATAGTGCTGGGATTACAGGCTGAGACACCGAGCCGTTTTTAATAGCTACCTAATGCATTGTATGGAGATTCCATAATTTAAAACGTCCATGACAAAGGAAGCAAGCATAGTGTACATCAGTGAAATCCACTGACTCCCTACAAACCAGTTCGATTCTTGCAAACGCCAAGTGCCCAAGAATTCGGGAATTATTTAGAGTAATTATGAGACATCAAAAGAAAAAGTATTATGCAGACATTCAGATCTAGTTATTGGCTCGTGCCTGTAATCCCAGCACTTTGGGAGGCCAAGGCAAAAGGATTGCTTGAGTCCAGGAGTTTGAGACCAGCCTGGGCAACTGGTGAGACCTTGTCTCTACAAAAAGGAAAAAAAGAAACTAGCCAGGTGTGGTGGCATACACCTGTAATCACAGCTACTTGGGAGGCTGAGGATTGCCTGAACCCAGGAGGTCAAGGCCGTGGTAAGCAGTGACAATACCACTGCATTCCAACCTGGCTGACAGAGTGAGATCTCAACTCAAAAAAAAAAAAATCGTCAAAAATATAGTAAAAAGATGGAAAATGAGGGAAAAGCACAGAGGGGAAAGTACATAATTGCGGCAGCTGTGTAAAAATATATCCATATGGATAACAAGGAAGTACTTTTAAAAATAGTTCTTGTAGTTCTCAAAAAATCTTTTAATGCTACAATAGTTTTTTACAAAGAAAAAACATGGTAGCTAGTTTAACACTGGCTGAACATTTACTATGTACAGTACACAGTAGTAGGAATTCTGAGGTGTGTAAGTCATGGAGAAAACTTGGTCTCTTTTCTGGAAGAGTTAACAATTTGTTACTCTTCTTTTAGAACTTAAAAAATACAGTTTCGTTTGGCATAGCTCCATGGTCACATGGCCACAACCATCTTGTTTTACTCATTTAAAAAATTTCACTAAAAATAGATATACATTTGACATTTTTAAAGTTCAAAAGATATAATTAGGCATATAGCGAAAAGATTCCCTTATCCTTATTCCCCAGCCAACCAGTTTACCCAGAGGCAACGCATGTTATCAATTGTTATCTATTAGTTTCTTAAGTAGTCCAGAGATAATCTCTACATATACAAATGTGCATATATATATATATATACATATATATTAGTAATCAAAGGGCATAAAACTCCAAATATGCAAGATGAATAAGTTCTAGAAGTCTGCTGGGCAGTATTTGTTTCTATAATTAACAAAACTATTTTGTACACTTAAAAACGTGTTAAGGCTGGGTTCGGTGGCTCAACCTGTAATCCCAGCACTTTGGGAGGCCAAGGTAAGTGGATTACCTGAGCCTGCAAGTTTGAGACCAGCCCAGGCAACTTGGCGAGACCCTGTCTCTACAATTTAAAAAAAAAAGTGTTAAGAGAGTAGATATTAAATGTTCTTACCACCATAAAATAAACTTTTAAAAACGCACACAAAAATAGCACTCGGTATGCTTACTGAAGGAAAAAATTCTTCCTTTTTTGTTAACAGTTTCCATTGTATAGATAAAACATATTTTATTGGACCAATCTCTAATTATTGATATTAAAATTTTTCCCTCCTTGTGCTAGTATAAACTATCCTGCAGTTAATAGCCTTATAAATATGGTATCATACACACGGTCAAGTATATTTACAGGATATGTTTCTTTTTCTTTTTTTTTTTTGAGTTGGAGTCTCACTCTGTCACCCAGACTGGAGTGCAGTGGCCGCTCCCGGCCACCGCAGCCTGGACCTGCTGGGCTCCGGCGATCCTTCCGCCTCAGCCTTCCAAGTAGCTGGAATTCCAGGCACATGCTACCATGCCTGGCTGATTTTTTGATTTTATTGTAGAGATGAGGTCTCGCCAAGTGGCACAGGTGGGTCTCGAATCCGCGGGCTCAGGCAATCCCCTCTCCTCAGCCTCCCAAAGCGCGGGATTACAGGCTGAGCCACCAAGCCCGGCTAGGATATGTTTCTAATAGCAGAATCACTTAGTTAAAAGATGCATGCAGGCCAGATGCGGTGGCTCATGCCTATAATCCCAGTACTTTAGAAGGCCAAGGTGAGAGGATTGCCTGAGTCCACAGGTTCAAGACCAGCCTGGGCAACTTGGCAAGACCTCATCTTTACAATAAATAACTTTTTAAAAAATTAGCTGGGTGTGGTAGCACACATACCTATAGTCCCAGCTACTTGGAAGACTAAAGTGGAAGGATCGCTGGATCCCAGTAAGTCAGTGCTGAGGTGGCCTTGAGAGTGCCACTGCACTCCAGCGTGGGCGATGGAGTGAGACTCCAACTTGAAAAAAGAAAAAGAAAATATTACTTAACGTTTTGCTTCTGAGATTTGCATTGCTGTAGTAGATGTTTACACTTTGGGCTAGGAGTGAACCCTAGCGAAAGCCACACTGTGCCATCTTTTGTGTGATAAAGGAGGGAAAATGAGGAAATATGTATTTTCTCATTTGAACAAAAAGAAACATGAGAAAGATAAACCGGAGACTAATGAAACTGATTATCTACAGTACATAGGCGGGGCGTGGGGAGTGGTGTGGGAAGGAGGGCACACATCTTTGAATGGACCTTTTGAAAGTCCTGACTTGTGGAAGCTTATTTCCCACACTCACTGACAACAAAGAAAAGAAATATAGTCAGCACAGATGGGGCCAAAATCCCCAAACTGAATACAAACAAAAATTAATTAAGCTGTAGTTCAAGTGAATAACATAACCCCATTGAAAGGGGAGAAGAAGCACAACTCAAGTAACTTTTTTAGTCTGGATCTCACTCTGTCGCCCAGGCTGGTGTGCAGTGATGCGGTCCTGGCTCACTGGACCCTCCAGAGCTCAGGCAGTCCTCCCACTCAGCCTCCCAAGTATCTGGGACTACAGGTAGACACCATCACACTTAGCTAATTTTTTTTTTTTTTTTTTAGAAATGGTGTCTTGCTTTGTTGTACAGGTTGGTCTCAAACTTTGGATTCAAGCAATTCTCCCACCTTGGCCTCCCAAAGTGCTGGGATTACAGGTGTTAGCCACCATGCCCATCCCAAGTAACTTTTAAATAATGTTTGGATATGTACTCAGACTAATGATAGTCACACACACACACACACACATACACACACACACACACATACACACACACACACACACACACACACATAAATATTGTACTCTAGTTAATAGGCTTTTTTTCCCCATAGGAACATGGATTAACAGTTCTCAAAGTACTTTCTCTACATTTTAAGATTAAGCAAATAAGTAAATATACTGTGGATAATGGGAGTCATGTCTCTCCAAAAGGAGGACAGCCCTGAGATGCTGGATAGAGGTCCTAGTTTAAACTCATGGGTTTTAATATATTTAGATAGCTAAATAAAGAAGTGAACATGGGTGTACGTGGGAGTAGATACACACACGTATGTATGTATGTTTTGCATGTGCATATGGGTGGATATAAGTGCTTCTGTCTCCTGACTTTCTCTGCTGAGAGGGCAATGACATCTCGATAGTGTCCGGATATCTTGGTTTCCAAATACTATCCTTTGCTAAAAGAAACCTGGGCTCCTTGGAGAAGTGACTGGAGCAGGGACAATTCAAGATGAGCTTAGAACATCCTACTGGGCCAAAAAGCAAGAAACTGCTCAAAGAATGAGAGGGTCACATCAGAGGAACACAGGAACCACACTGAAGGGGCTCCCGTCAACCAGATCTGAAATAGTCTGAACATCAAAATCAATAAGCACAATGAAAGATGATGACTCACTGAATAAAGTAAGAATCCCAGAGTTCACACCGATATTAATCAATTAAAGGAAAAGGGGCTGGGCTCGGTGTCTCAGCCTGCAATCCCAGCACTTTGGGAGGCCGAGGCGAGTGGACTGCCTGAACCCATGGGTTCGACACCAGCCCGCGCAACTTGGCGAGACCTCGCCTCTACAATAAATCAAAAAATTAGCTGGGTGTGGTAGCGCATGCCTGTAGTTCTGGCTACTCGGGAGGCTGAGGCGGAAGGATTGCTGGAGCCCAGCAGGTCGATGCTGGGGTGGCCATGAACATGCCACTGCACTCCAGTCTGGGCGACAGAGTGAGACTCCGACTCAAAAAAAAAAAAAAATAGTAATAATAAAGAAAAAGGAAAACTTTTATTGTGGAGAGCCAACTAATACATGTAGAAGGAAGGATGGAGCCAGAGAATCACCATTTGTCGATCTCCATAAGAATAATTGATTTCAAGCAGGAACCATCAATGGATACGAAAACTAGTCAATGAAAGATCAAGGAGTACCTCCCTACAAAAGATTTATTAATTACCATGAGTGAAAGTAATTTACAGTGATGAAAGTTGGCAGGCCACATTTACCGAGTGACCCAAGTTAGCATTTCCAGACTGTTCCAGCATGTACCCCCTGGCTGAGGCCCTGGGAAGAGTTCAGCATCCCTCCAGGGTACTATTGCCAAAAGCACATAACCTGAACCTAGTCAGGAGGAAACATCAGACAAACGCAGACAAAGGGACATTGTATGAAGCAACTGGCCTGTACTTTTAGATGTCCGTGTACTGAAATAGAAAAGAAAACTCAGACACTCTCCCAGGTTAGTGGCAACGACAGATATAACTAACTGTCATGGGTAATCTTGGATTTTCTTTTGCTATAAAATGCATCATTGGGAAAACTGAAAAAAGAATCTGAGTCAGGTCTATAAAGTAAGAATTCTACCAGTTGTTAACATCTTGTTTTTGATAACTGAGCTATAATTACGTAAAAGAATTTCTTGCTTTTGGGAAATGCACGTGGACGTATTTAGAGGTAAAGTGTTTATGTATATTTTACTCTTAAACAGTTCAGAAAATTATATATAGAAAGATAGAGCAAAGAGAGTAAAATGCTAACTTTTGAGAAATCTGAGTCAAGGGTATGTAAGGAACTCCTTGTACTATTTTTTGCAATTTTGCTGTGAATCTGAAATCATGTCCAAATAAAAAAATTAAAGCAATGCAAAATAAAAAGAAAATGAGCTCTAGTACAGCCGTCAAGGGAAAATTGGGGGCTAGTCCCTAGGGAAGGAGAGAGTCTGGAGCCAGTAATTGCTGCCTGCTTCTGCTCAGGTCACGCCCCTGACGGCGTTGAAGTTTGCAGAGCTCTCTGCGAAGGCAGGCTTCCCGAAGGGGGTCATCAATATCATTCCGGGTTCAGGTAAGCCACTAAATGACCCACTTTGGGGTGACTGACATAATGGCACAGGGGTAGCTGGGTGGCTGTTTTCCTGCAGGAGACTTGTCCTAAATTATAACTGTTTTAAAACTAAAAACCGTTTACCAGACAATTAAGGACAGATATATGTACCACGTACTAAAATCTTAAAGTGGAAATACAGCGATAAGGGATAAGTGGCAAGGGCTGGGAGGATTGCACAACGTTATAAAACTACCCAAGGGGTCCATTTCGATTTTCTTTCTTTTTTTTTTAATTTAATTTAATTTTTTAAATTATTATTATTTTTTGAGTTGGAGTCCCACTCCGTCGCCCAGACTGGGGTGCAGCAGCCACTCTCGGCCACCGCAGCCTCGACCTGCTGGGCTCCGGCGATCCTTCTGCCTCAGCCTTCCAAGTAGCCGGAATTACAGGCACGCGCCACCATGCCCGGCTGGTTTTTTATTTATCGTAGAGATGAGGTCTCGCCAAGTTGCCCAGGCAGGTCTTGAACCCGTGGGCTCAGGCAATCTACTCACCGGCCTTCCAAAGCGCTGGGATTACAGGCTGAGTCACCGAGCCCAGAGTCGATTTTCAAAAACAGCTCTGGAAGATAAATGCCACGGATTACCCATCGTGATGTTGGAGATCTGACAGCTACAGAGAGGATATTATTTTAGACGTCTGTCAGTTTGCAATCAATACAGAAAATGTAAAACTAAGGCTTTCAGAGAGAACTTAGAAATCTACACGTGGGTTCGAGACCCGCCTGGGCAGCGAGACCTCATCTCTACAATAAATCAAAAAATCAGCCGGGCGTGGTAGCGCGTGCCTGTAATTCCAGCTACTCGGAAGGCTGAAGCGGAAGGATCACTGGAGCCCAGCAGGTCGAGGCTGCGGTGGCCGGGAGCGGCCACTACCCTCCAGTCTGAGACAGAATGAGACTCCAACTCAAAAAAAAAAGAAATCTACGGCAGTGAATTCAAAGCCACCCTCACCATAGGAACTTGGGAAATGTCTGAATTCACATTGCGTTCCCCAATCCCACAGGTGGCGTGGCAGGACAGCGCCTTTCTGAGCATCCTGACATCCGCAAACTTGGTTTCACTGGCTCCACTCCTATTGGCAAACAGATCATGAAGAGGTATTGGTTTTAGTACGTTGATTTGCTGCAGACCCTGTTAAACCAGGTTTCTATTTTTATTTAAATAGGTTGCTTTTGGAATGAAAAAAAAAATGTCAAATTTAGAAGAGAAATCTACTTATCACTGTTGGGTATTGAAATATTTGAATGTAATAAAATATTTTCCACGGTCAATAAAACTGAAACAACATTGAATTTCTACACCCTACTGAGAGCTTTAACAATCCAACACAAAAGATTTTCTGTATCAAAGCTGTGACCCAAATTGTTTTTGAGGCATAAGAAACTTAAAAAAATATATGTAAATGACAGACTTATATGTTGTGTATGACAAGTCTGTATTATTTAAAGACTGGACTCCCAAAAAAGCAGTAATATATAATTTTTAAATTGCAAACAACCTAAAACAAGGCAATAAACTATGTCAGTGTAATGGAATACTGTGAGATCATGTTCATGGACAATTTTTTGTTTTTTCGGGTTGGAGTCTCACTCTTTTGCTCAGGCTAGAGTGCAGTGGCACACTAAGGGCCACTGCAGCCTCGACCTACTGGGCTCAAGCTATCCTTCCACCTCAGTCTTGCAAGAAGCTAGATCTACAGGCGTGCACCACCACATCTGGCTAATTTTTTGATTTATTGTAGAGACGAGGTCTTGCCAAGTTGCCCAGGCTGGTCTCAAAGTGCTAGGCTCAGGCAATCTTCTCATCTTGGTCTCCCAAAGTGCTGGGATTACAGGCGTGAGCTACCATGCCCGGTGACATTTTTTAATAACATTGAAAAGTGTTTAAATGATAAATATTTTTAAAAAGTATAAAGTTGTATACATTGAGTGATTTCAACTATATTAAACAAGGCAAAGCTATGATGGGACATAGTTTGGAGGTAAATAATATATCAAAATGGTAGAAACAGTGATCACTGAGCCATGACATGGAATCCTGTGATTTTTTTCTTCTGCCTGCATTTTTGGGGGGATAGTTTCAAAATGTTTTAAATAAGAATCTTTTTGTAGGCCAGAAGCAGTGGTTCACGCCTATAATCCCAGCACTCTGGGAGGCCGAGGTGAGAGGATTGCCTGAGCCCACGAATTCAAGACCAGCCTGGGCAACTTGGCAAGACCTCATCTCTACAATATATCAAAAAGTTAGCTGAGTATGGCGGTATGTACCTGTAGTTCCAGCTACTTAGAAGGTTGAGGTGTAAGGATTGCCTGAGCCCAGCAGGTGGAGGCTGCGGTGGCCATGAGAGTGCCACTGCACTCCAGCCTGAGCAACAGTGAGACACTGATTCAAAAAAAAAAAAATCCTTTTGTAAGAATGGGGAAATAACATGCTTATAAAAATTGGTAATTCCCTGTCCTCTTCCCCCATGCTCCGGTAGTCTGGTTAGAGGTTAAATTCCTTGCCAGGACTTTTTGGAACCAAAATTTCTAAAGAATATGAATTAACTCATCATTTGATTACAAGATTTCGAATAAAATCTTTTTATTATGGAAAATGTGTAATATATACAAACCAGCAGAAAGGCATAATAAAGTGCACGTGCACATCACCCAGCTTCAGCAGGAATCACCTTTCTACATTCATGTTTGTCTTTGGATATGTTTCTTAATATTTTGAGGCTCAGTCGTGTTTTCCTTGCCAAAGGGTAATTTATGGTTGAAAAGGCAAGGAGAGGAGGGAGGGAGGAAGAGGGAGAGAGAGGCAGACTAAATGTTCATTTCTCATTTATTTTCCTACAGCTGTGCTGTGAGCAACTTGAAGAAAGTTTCCCTTGAACTTGGTGGCAAGTCCCCACTTATAATATTCAGTGACTGTGAACTTGACAAGGCCGTGCGAATGGTAAGAGTGGGTCAAACCCAAGTAAACAGGTGCCTGCTTCTAAAACACAGCTCACCTCCTTCTTTATCTGAGGTCTTTTTTTTTTTTTCTTTATGAGAAAGTAGGATTTATTAAGAAGATAGAAAAGCTTCCACAGAGGAAGAGGACTTGAAAGAGGTTGCCCTCTCTGAGGTCTTTAAATGAGATTTGGTTTTGTCTAGTCATAAATAGAAACCACCCTTTTTATGCTTAGATTTGGGAATACTCGGAGCACTTAATTGTTAAAAATAATTTCTTTATAATTTTTCCTATTAAAGTGTTTTTAAAACAGGCTGTAAAGTCATAGCAGTTGTATCAAAAAGCTCAAAAGATACTCAAGTGGGACATCTAGCCTCCCTCTCCTTTCCCAGAAACGTCTCATTTCATCAACCTGAACTGCTCTACTTTTATCTGTTTTACAAACTGAGCTTCTGGTGAGATTGTTAGACACAATAAAAAGGTCTAAAAAGTAGTTGGCAACATCAGTTTCCTGGTTTTAACAATGTAGCATTGTTTGTAAGATGTTGCCATGGGGGAGACTGGATGAAGAATAGAAAGAACTCTTGTGCGATATTTCTGCAGCAGCTTTTGAGTCTTAAACTATTTCAAAGTATAAAAATTTAGTTTAAATGAAACTGAAAGGTCAACAAAAACATTGGCTCCGCCCTCATTCTTCATTTCTGAGCTATTGGCTTAAAGGAAGCCAATGCTGGGTGTGGGCTGTGCAAAACTTTCTTTTCAATCTGGCAGAAACCTAGCATCTTTCCAGTTCTGTGCATTCTCCCAGCCTATGCACTGAACACGGTCATTTCACCAGTCCTCCGAACTGTGATTTTTTTTTTTTTGAGTCGGAGTCTCACTCTGTTGCCCAAGCTGGAGTGCAGTGGCTCACTCACAGTCATCCCAGCCTCAACCTGCTGGGCTCCAGCGATCCTTCAGCCTCAGCCTTCCAAGTAGCTGGCACTACAGGCATGCACTGCCACACCCGGCTAATTTTTGGATTAATTGTAGAGATGAGGTCTTGCCAAGTTGCCCAGGCTGTTCTCGAACCTGTGGGCTCAGGCAGTCCCCTTACCTCGGCCTCCCAAAGTGCTGGGATTACAGGTTTGAGCCACCGTGCCCGGCCCCGAACTATGATTTTTAACGAACACCCACATCCAGACCTCATCATGCAAGGGCCCTAGAGCAATGGGAGTGAAGAACAAGCACTCCTGTGGTCCAGGACTATGGAGGGGCCATCCAGAGGGGTCGGTGACAGGCAATGGCTGGGGGACACCAACTGACGTCGGGATAGGACTCCCCTGCGTATCTGGGTTTCTGAGAGCCTAGCAGAGAGAAGACTGAGGAAAAGAAAATAAAGGGAAAGGGAAGCTTTTTTCTTTATATACCATAGTCTATTAACTTTTTAACATTTTTTAATTTTTTGAGTTGGAGTCTCACTCTGTTGCCCAGGCGGGAATGCGGTAGCACGATCACAGCTCACCATAGCATTGGCTTCCTGGTCTCAGGCGATCCTTCTGCCTCAACCTCCTGAGTAACTGGGACTATAGGTGTATGCCACCACATTCAACTATTTTTTTTTTTGGTAGAGATGAGGTTTCCCTATGTTGCGTAGGCTGGTCTTGAACTCCTGGCCTCCCAAAGCACTGGGATTACAGGCACGAGCCACTGCGCCTGGCCAGTTAATGTTTTTGAAAACCCCAAGCTGGAAGTTCATCTTCACTAGATATCTCACTTTCCTTATTGAATAACAAGAATAAAGAGGAATTAATAACAGTTGCTAATTGTAAGCAAGGAGAAAGCCCCAGTGTAATGTTGAAAAGAGTAGCGAACTACTCTTTCCTTTTCCCTAGAGTTGAATATCCATAGTGAGTTTGCTATTAGCCACCCTCAGACTCTGCAGGATAGAACAATATAACATTAGAGGGCTCTGGTTCCCACCGCTTAAGAACCCATAATCCAAGATGGGCAACATATTTTGGAAATAATTAAAGGTAATAAAATATATGCATAGGAAATGGAAAAACATGTGATTTCAAAGCATCCATTATAATTTTTGTCCAGTCCAGGGAGATTTCCTGGACTTAGAAAAGAAAGATGCACACAATCCATCAGTCTTCCAAATCTGTCATTTCCGAGGGCCTTCATTTCGAAGACTCTTCCAACTTCTCCTTGAAAAACAGATATTCCTTTTCATGGAAGGGGAATTGTAGAGGTGCTCTAAAAATTCATGATTTAGACAAGCTAATGTAGAGGTTTTAAAAAGTAAAACTTATCATACAAGTGAATGCATTTAAATATATAGAATAATCTAGATTTTCTTGCAACACAAAATTTGTTTTTAATGATATATCATTATTGTTATACACATTTATTTAAATTGAAGGGGAGAAAGAAGAAAAAGTATCCCCCAAAACATGCTTCATCAAAACTGAGCTCTCACGCATAAGTGGACCTTGAACAATTGTGGTAATACTATAAGAAAAGATTGGCAGTAGAGGGAATCTGCCGGAGCAGGGGGAGCACACCTCATCAATAAGGGTATCTGCATAATGAACATTTGTATACCTAACCCTGAACTGTACTCCACATCTTTTTTTTTTTTTTTTGGAGTTGGTGTCTCACTCTGTCGCCCAGGCTGCTCCCGGCCACCACAGCCTCGACCTGTTGGGCTCCGGCAATCCCTCCGCTTCAAACTTCCAAGGAGCTGGAACTACAGGCGTGCACTACCACGCTGGGCTAATTTTTGATTTATTGTAGAGACAAGGTCTCACCAAGTTGCCCGAGTGGGTCTCGAACCCGCAGGCTCAGGCAATCCACTCGCCTCGGCCTCCTAAAGTGCTGGGATTACAGGCTGAGCCACCGAGCCCGCCCTGTCCTCCACATCTTTAAAATTAAAAATTTTTTTAATGTCCTGGGAAAAACAAAACATAAACAAAAACTGATGATCTCCAAACAGCTCTCCTCACTAGCAAGGCCAAGAGGACTGACTGCAACTTCTCCATATTATCTCCTGTTTTCCGATGACACCTCTTTCTCTGTGTGCACAATTTTATGACCATCTTGGCGGCTCAGATAACATCAACAATATTTTCCCTTCTGTTGTCAAAGGGCATGGGAGCAGTATTCTTCAACAAAGGAGAGAACTGCATTGCAGCTGGGCGGTTGTTTGTGGAAGAATCCATCCACGATGAATTTGTGACGAGAGTGGTGAGGCAACTTCAGATTTGCTCCATGAGTTGTATAGAGACTGCTTTGACTTGAGAAGTAGTTCTAAGATTGTTAAGGAGTTTTTAGGTATGATAGCAATATTGTGATGATGTTTTTAAAAGTCAGACCTTATGTTCTACAGCTACATTTTGACATATTTAAGGATTAAATTATATAGTGTCTGGAATTTGCTTCAAAATATCCCAGGAGGAAAGGAAGTCAGTAGAGAAATACGTTCGCCAGGAGGTGGTAGTTGTTGAAACTGGATCTCACTATGCTATTTGTCTACTTTTATATAGTTTTATATTTTTTCATAGTAAAAAGTTATAGGCTTATATATAAAAAATGGTATACTGGAGATACTTACATATATATATTACTTAAGAGCTGTTATTACCTATGCCTTGCTCTGCATAGGTAAGATCCTTGACACTTGTGAGAGGTACAGTCCTAGATTTTTTTTTTTTTTTTTTTTTTTTTTGAGTTGGAGTCTCACTCTGTTACCCAGACTGGAGTGCAGTGGCTGCTCCCGGCCACCACAGCCTCGACCTGCTGGGCTCTGGTGATCCATCGGCCTCAGCCTTCCAAGTAGCCGAAACTACAGGCGCGCACTACCACGCCTGGCTAATTTTTGATTTATTGTAGAGACGAGGTCTTGCCAAGTTGCCTGGGCGGGTCTGGAACCCGCGGGCTCAGGCAATCCACTCGCCTTGGCCTCCCAAAACGCTGGGATTACAGGCTGAGCCACCAAGCCCAGCCACTCCTAGATTGTTATAAATCTCTAAAGTGACTATGAGAGATGCATCACTAGATCCTTACAAACCCCCAATTTGCTGTTAACATGACAGCATATCATCTCTTCCACTAAAATAACTAAATAGCCGCTGCAGATGGATTATGATTCTGTACATACGGGACTAACCATCAACTACCGGACTTTTAGGATGAATTCTGTGGTGAAAATAAATTCTACATTATACTACATTATGTCATTATGAAGGTAACAGTCATCCCGAATTTGCTTATATTTGCAAAACCAGCACCTAGATTTTTCTCTCCCCAGAGCCAATTCCCTACACCCCATCCCACTGAAAAAGCAAAGGTATTCTTCATGAAAGTGGATAACAAGGAAGTCATATAGAGGTCAGGTGGGCAGTGGCCGTTTTGTGTCTCAGCAAAATACAAATGTGGGCTTTCAGGGTCAACTACAGCTTGTTGCAAGTCCAATGCTGAGACTAGAAATGTCAAGGATTTGCTATATCAGACCATCAGCAAATACCTTTTGCACACATGCTATTCATATGCATTCAGTCATTCAGCAGCTATTTCTTGAGCACCTACTTAGTACCAGACACTGAGTGCTGAAAATACAAGGGAGAACAAGGCAGACATGGTTCCTGCCCACTCAGAGCTTATCTTCCAGCACAAGATCCCGTGCGAGGCACTGAGAGATTACTGCTAGGCTGCATCCAAATCCATGGCCTGCTGGGTGATGGTAATGCCTCTTCTTTCTTCTTACCAGGATTGGATTTGACATGAGAAAACGCATAAGTAGATTAAGATAACTGAGGAGCATAAGAGGCAATTACAATGATGTGTCAGTGATGCATACTGCAATAAAGGCTTTTCATCAGAACATTCTGATTTCTCGGGCATGGCTATACTGTAAGAATTTCACAAAGGCAATTCTGCCACACTTGAGGAGGAAAAAAAAAAGAGAACAGCGTGGCCATTTTATAAATTTTTTTGCCACGAAGAATGAAAGTATGCTATATTAATAAAAACTTCAGAATATCAGTTTGCTATTTCCAATGGATTAGCCTTCAGGATAATTTTCTTTTCTTTTTTCTTTTTCTTTTTTTTTTGAGTCAGAGTCTCACTCTGTCACCCAGGCCGGAGTGAAGTGGCACTCTCACAGCCACCATAGCCTTGACCTGCTGGGCACAGGCGATCCTTCCACCTCAGCCTTCCAAGTAGCTGGAACTACAGACACGCACTACCACGCTTGGTTAATGTTTTGATTTATTGTAGAGATGAGGTGTCGCCAAGTTGCCCAGACTGAACACAGGCTGGGCTTAAGCAATCCTCCCACCTCAGCCTCCCAAAGTGCTGCGATTACAGGCTTGAGCCACCACACCCGGCCTTAGGAAAATTTTCACATAGCGCATGTAACATGCTCTGTTAGAAGACAGTGAGTGGTTAAAAACTTGGGGTTTCGAGTGGAAAAAGCTCTACAGTATTTAGTGGTTGTCTTTACTTGGGTAAGTCACTTAACCTCTCTCAGTCGTAGTTTCCTCTTTTGTAAGATGGAAATAAAAAATGCCAACCTCCAGTGCTGCTGTAAAGACTAAGTGACGACACATCTGTAAACAGCTGAGCACCACACCCTCAGATGGTAGAAGCTCAGTCAAGGGTAACCTTTATTATTATTAATGGTGGTTTATGTTTTCGTGGACCGGATAACATGCAGGTGGAAGAAATTAAAAAGATGAAAATTGGTGACCCCCTTGACAGATCAACCGATCACGGGCCCCAGAATCATAAGGCCCATTTGGAAAAGCTGCTGCAATACTGTGAAGCTGGAGTCAAAGAGGGGGCCACCCTGGTGCACGGGGGAAGACAAGTCCACAGGCTGGGTAAGGTCACTTCTAGGTGGGGGCCCACAGGGCACCTGCCTCCTTTAGCTGGAACGGATGATCACCGTTTCCACCACGGCACCATCTTACCTCAAAAGGAAATAGTGGTGTTTGTAATAGGGTCAGGATAATTCATTTCTAGAGCCTGCGTGGCTACTTAGAAGCTGTGCCGCCTTGGACAACACAAGTTTTCTGAGCCTCAGTTTCCTCCTGTTGAAACAAGATGAAGTGTGCACACCCTGCTTTACAAGGCTGTGGCAATCCAGTAACCAAACGGATGTGACATGTCCTTAGCATGCAGTAAGCCAGTGTCATGGGGAACTGTGAGGTTTCATCTTAGCCAGCATAGCCTGGGAAGGATTTGTTGCCGTTGTCTAATGCAGGAGCTGTGACTGAACTATGTAAATGACTCAGTGTTATGATACTCATAAAGGACAGACAAACAACCACAAAAACCTCCTTTTTCACGGCTGTGGGTAGACTGGGCACCAACACCTTACTCTGAACATTGGTAATTACAAGAAAAAATTCAACATTTATCCTGTGTTTCCTGCATGATCTGAATTTCTGGGTAACTGAGTAGCTGATAAAGAAAACTCTTTAAAAAAATTTTAGATTTATGGGCGTATTGTGTCGCGGTGGAGATTGGGTCTCAGGTGGCCCATTCTTACAATAGTGAACCTTCTGCTCTGTAGGCTGTTTCTGAACCTTAGCTCCCTTACTGGTGTCCCTACGGCCTATTACTTCCATCTTTGTGACCGTTTAGCTTCCACATATGAGTCAGATCATGCAGTGTTTGGGTTTTCTGTTTCTGAGTCAGTTCACTTAGGGTGATGATCTCCGGTTCCAAACATGTTGCTGCAAAGGACATCATTTCATTTTATTTATTTATTTTTTTTGTGGCCATGTAGTATTCTATGGTGTATCTGGATACCATATTTGCACTATCCACTGACCGGTGGATGGGCATTTAAATTTGATTCCACATCTTTGCAATCATGAATTGTGCTGCAATGAACGTGTGGGTACAGATGTCTTTTTAATATAACCTCTTTAAATTTTTATTTATTTATTTTTTGAGTGGGAGTCTCACTCTGTCACCCAGGCTGGAGGGCAGCAGCACGCTAATGGCTACCACAGCTTCGAGCTGGGCTCAGGTGGTCCTTCCACCTCATCCTTCCAAGTAGCTGGAACCACAGGCGTGCGCCACCATGCCCGGCTAATTTTTTCTTGATTTATTGTAGAGATGAGGTCTCGCCAAACTGCCCAGGCTGGTCTCGAACCCGTGGGCTCAGGCAATCCTCTCACCTTGGTCTCCCAAAGTGCTGGGATTATAGACGTGAGCCACCGCGCCAAGCTATAACCTCTTTTTTTCTTTTTTTTGAGTTGGAGTCTCACTCTGTCGCCCAGACTGGAGTGCAGTGGCCGCTCCTGGCCCCTGCAGCCTCGACCTGCTGGGCTCCGCCGATCCTTCCACCTCAGCCTTCTGCCTCAGCCTTCCGAGTAGCTGGAACTACAGGCATGTGTTACCACACCCAGCTAATTTTTGATTTATTGTAGAGATGAGGTTTCGCCAAGTTGCCTAGGCGGGTCTCGAACCCACGGGCTCAGGCAATTCACTCACCTCAGTCTCCCAAAGCATGGGATTACACGCTGAGCCACCGAGCCCGACTTAAAACCTCTTTTTTTAACAGAAGAATTTCCTGTTATTTAATGTAGGAAAAAATGATAGAATAGGAGAAAATCACCATTTTGCACCCCCTAAAGATGAATAGTTCAGGCGAAGATTTTCAATGGAGACTGACATTATTGGGCGGAAGGTGGGTGGACACCTGATATTTTCAAGGCACCAAGTATCACGATCGAGACTGCTTGCCAGTCACGGGGGGGAAAACACAACCTTACATTGGAGGGGTCAGGTTTTTGCTGCCTGAAACCACAGGTCAATCTTAGCAGCATGACGCTTGGGTGTCACATGTCTCCTGATGGAATTAAGGTGTAATACACAGACCACCTGGGAAGTGTTCTTGCCAAAAACTCCGATGCTGAATCTAATCACACCTTTAGGTCAAACTTTTCATTTATAAGAAATACAGTGGGGAGGGAAGAACAGGAAGTTCTTGTTTAACGCATACAAAGTTTCAGTTTTACAAGCCAACAAGAGTTACGGAGACGGATGGTGGTGAAGCCTGTATATTATGAATGTATTTAATTACACTGAACTGTACACTTAAGAACAGTTGATGGCCAGGCTTGGTGGCTCAGCCTGTAATCCCAGCACTTTGGGAGGCCGAGGCGAGAGGACTGCATGAGTTCAGGGGTTCGAGACTAGCCTGGGCAACTTGGTGAGACCTTGTCTCTGCAATAAATAAAAAAAAATAATAAGCTGGCTATGGTGGTGTATGTCTATAGTTCCAGCTACTTGGAAGGCTGAGGTGGAAGGTTCGCCTGAGCCCAGCAGGTTGAGGCTGCAGTGGCCATGAGCGTGTCACTGCATTCCAGCCTGGGCGACAAGATGAGACTCCGACTCAAAAAAAAAAGAATAGTTAAGACAATAAATCTTGTTATGCGTATTTTACCACCATTTTTTAAAAAAGCAATACAAAGGATAGAGAAGCAAATATCACCCAAAGGAAATAATGACAAATCTAAAAAGAAAGATATTTTATAGAACAACTGGAACCTTTTCATTAATATGACAATGGCATAAAAAATAAGGCTGAGGGCAAAAGGGAGAAATGTCCTAGATTAAAAGATTCCTAAGGGGTCTAAAAACCAAATACAATGTGGAGAACTTTGAATCCTAACTCAAGTAAATCAACTGTAAAAAAAAAAAAAAAAAGATAATTTCTGGATGAGGGAAATTGAAATATAAGTTATAAACAATGATTGAGCATAAATTTTGTTGGTGTGGCATCATATGGTGATCATGGAAGAAAATGTCCTTATTTTTTACAGATTTGTACTAAAATACTTGGAAATGAAAATTATGATATCTGGAATTTGCTTTAAAATATTTCAACAAGGAAAAAGTAAATATAGCAAAATATGGATATTTATTATACTATTAATTATACCCTCCACTTTTACATATGTTTGAAATTTTCCTAGTAAAGATCTCAAAAAATTAGAACCTAAAATGCCAACACCAAATAGAGAAATGTGACTCTTCTTGATTTTACTGAGCCGGGGGGGGGGGGAAGTATAGTGTAATTAAGTGAGAGAACTATTAATTGAAAATGATTCAACCTATAATTGACTTTTTCCCCCCCAAAAAGGCTTTTTTATGGAACCGACTGTGTTCACAGATGTGGAAGACCACATGTACCTTGCCAAAGAGGAATCCTTTGGGCCTATTATGATCATTTCTAAATTCCAAAATGGGTATGTCCTTCAGACACTATTTATTTACTCTCTTGTCTTTTACTTGTTTATTTATTTCAACAGCTTTGGGGGTACACACAGTTTCCGGTTACATTGTTGTATTATATAGCAGCAAAGAAGTCTGGGCTTTAAGTGTTCCTGTCATCCCCACTTGTGTACATTATACCCCTAGGTGATTCTTCTGCCCTCCTCACCTTGCTCCTACCCCCATCTTCAGACACTTAACTTGGGTTTTGACTAGATAAGTTTTTTTTCCCTCTGTCATGGTGCTACATACGGAGCATAAAATTAATGAATGTGTAATTTTCTGCCATAAGAACAATTAACTTAATTGAATAATTCGAAGATATGCTTTTGCTATCCATTATAGAACATATTTTTGCTTCTTGGCTTAAATTAATGGCCAACATAATGGAATCTTGGTTGGTTAAATTTTAGCTTTTGTACCGTTGCCATCTGAAATATTTGTACAACAGAGTAAGTAACTGAGAAATAACGAAACTGGTTTTCACATTTACATTCCTAGAGAAGGCAGCATCTGTGAAGAAAGAATGCTGCTCTCCTAGGGGGTTCTGGCCTCAAAAGCTTGACACTCAACTTTTTCCACAGATGTTCACACTCACCATATACTCAAGTGTAAATGGTACACTGGCTTGTTACCCTACATGAAACTTTCCACAGTGGTCAGCATATCAGAGAGGACCATGTGTTTAAGACAGTGGAGTCTCATGGTGGAGTCTTATAACTCTTCAGAATTGCTTTAGGTTTACTTCAGCCAATAAGAAGTTGGAAAAAAAACCAATATAGAGTTCGGAAGGACTTTCTTGGTCTTTGACAGGCAGTGTAAGATTTGGGAAACACTCAGCTCTAGCGAATAACCTTTTGACACACTGACTCAAGGATGCCTGTTATCCCATTTCTCATTATCAACTGCCCCATGGTATAGCCTTGGTGTTAAACGTGCAGACAATGGAAGCCAAGTTGGGGGGATCTAAACATGGAAAAGTCACAGTCCTTGTCCTCAGGGTACGCACCATCTCATGGGGAAGACAGACAAGGAGATGGGCAGTTCATCCACAGAGGGCCAAAGGCAGGATGGGGCCGTAGGTCAGAGCGCACACTCTGCCTGCTCTCCTTACTGTCTCTGTTAGCTTGGGCCAGTGACTTAGCCATTCTGCACCTCACTTTGGTGATTTGTAAAACAGGGTTACTGACAGTGTCTACCTTCTTAGGTCATTCTGAGGATTCTCTAAGCCAAGTAGTTGATGTTGCCGCTGCAATGATTGCGCTGTTACTATTCTCGAAGTAGATGCTGGGCGATGGATCTGTGGCATCTTGATAGTCCTCAACGAGAAGCGCATGAAGCCATCTGTCTGCCTCTAGTCCAGAGGACCCACTCTATACGTTCGTGGGTCCCTTCCCTGTGAGAGTTTTAGCGGAGTCTCACTTCACTCCAAGTTAGGTTCCAAATCTCTTGTGCAAGTTTACAGTTGTCCATGGTCCAGATGCCTTTGAAGCATCCCTTTGTAAGGCACTGCACTGAGCGCTGTGCCATCTCCGCATATTTAGCACGACTCATTGTCCCTTCAGTTTGGGAACAGATCCAGTGTCTTTGCTGGAGCCTCAGATGAAATACCCAACTCGTACTTCCTGGCTGCGTTGTAGGAAATGTGTGCATTTTAAAGCATTACGACCTGCTAGGCGCAGTAGCTCATGCCTGTAATCCCAGCACTTTGGGAGGTTAAGGTGAGAGGATTACTTGAGCCCACAGGTTTGAGACCAGCCTGGGCAACTTGGTGAGACCTCATCTCTACAGTAAAATAAATAAGCAAATAAATAGCCGGGTGTGGTGGCATGTGCCTGTAGTTCCAGCTACTAGGAATGCTGAGGCGGAAGGATCACCTGAGCTCAGCAGGTCGAGGCTGCGGTGACCGGGAGCGTGCCACTGCACTCCAGCCTGGGCCACAGGGTGAGACTTCTACTCAAAATAAAATAAAATGAATAAAGCATTAGGACCACACTCAGAAAGCTGAGCTCCACTATGACGGGCATGTTGGAACTGGACTCAACCAAGAGCAGGGCAGGTCCACGTCTCCACTCACCTGTGCATGGACACATGCTAAGTCAAGAGGCAGGGAGATCACAGGTCCGATCATGTTGAATGAGCATGTGTCATTGACTTTACTCTTGTCTGATGATGTGACACCATATACATATAAGATGCTATCCCTGCCCTCGGGAGCTTCCATTCTCCAGTTTATGGATGGTGAACCGTTAAGTCCACAAAGAGTTAAGCCAGCCCTGCATGGTTGCTTCTACCAAAACACTGAGATCAGAGAAGCACGTGCTACCTGATGATGAATGACTTTTTTTTCTTTTTCTTTTGAGTTGGAGTCTCACTCTGTCACCCAGGCTGGAGTGTGCCACCGCAGCCTCAACCCACTGGACTCAGGCAATCCTTCTGCCACAGCCTTCCAAGTAGCCGGAAATACAACTCACGCTACCACGCCTGGCTGTTTTTTTGATTTGTTGTAGAGATGAGGTCTCACCAAGTTTCCCCTGGGCTCAGACAATCCTCTAGCCTTGGCCTCCCAAAGTGCTGGGATTACAGGCTTGAGCCACCACGCCTGGCACGACTGACTTTTATTGAACATTTACTGCGTTCCAGGCACGATGAGCTCATTTCATCCTCATGACAACAAGACAGGTCCTTTTATTATAATTTTCACTTTTCACAGGAATAGATGAAGGTTGGGGAGATGAAGGCATTTGCCCAAGGTCACCCGGGTCCCTCTGCTGCCTTGATGGTGACACTGGTGGGATCTGAAAAGGCTTCAGGCACTGAGGGAGGTTTGAGCCTTGTGTGTAAAGTCTGAAGAGATGGAAGGACAGAGGGAGGTTGCCCTGAGAATACATCAGAAGTGGGACTCAGGGAAAAGGGGAAGAGGCGGAGAGGTAATGAATGAGAAGGATGAAAAGATGACTCTGGGTTAGGTTGAAAAAGGTGTTTTATGATATATATGAAAAACATACTGTTAGAGTGTAATATTTCTATAGGACTTTCTTTTGGTATAAACTTAGAATATTTCATTTATAAAAATTTAAGCATATGGCAGTCATGTTTTCCTGTTTCTAGTCCAGAGGGGAAAAATTCATAACGTAAAATGTAAGTGTTTTGCTTTACACTTAATGAAGTTTTATGTCTTCCTGAAAACTCCTTATAGGGACATCGATGGAGTGTTGCAGCGAGCGAATAATACAGAGTATGGTTTGGCCTCCGGGGTTTTTACAAGAGACATAAACAAAGCTATGTACGTGAGTGAAAAACTCGAAGCAGGAACTGTTTTTATTAACACATACAACAAGACGGACGTGGCAGCCCCGTTTGGTGGCGTTAAACAATCTGGCTTTGGAAAAGACTTGGGTATGGCTTTACTTTTCTACTTCACAGCCCCTCTGTCACCACATCACAGACAAATCTGTCCTATGCTTCAGGCAACGCATACATATTGTATGAAGGACATTTCCTACATGGCAGTTAGAGCTGGGTTTATAAGCATGTTCAAGTTTTAAAATGTTAGCCATTTTTACTGAACATGCCATGCATACGGGGAAGTACACAATTGTTGGGAAGATGTTTCTTCTCAGAAGTAGATTAGTGTCGAAATGAGAAAGAAACCTTGATCATGCATTTTAGCTGCAGCATGCCTGGGTTTTTATCTGACATTCAGCATGAACTTGGTGTTCATGGGACTGCTTGGAACCAAGAAAGGGAAATGGGCGGGGGCCCTAGCCAGCAGGCTCCAAGCATGGACCCTGTCTCTTTGCTGCTTGGCAGGCATTCAGAGTTAACACTGCCATTGGCAGGGCTCACTGGGCATCTGGGCAGTAAGACTGACGGTATGTCAAGAGCCCAATGTGCACTATGCACTGTGAACGGTGACTCTAATGCCTTTCAAGCAAGAGCTTACTTTGAATACATGCCAGGCTTTACCTGTAGGAGCACAAGCAATCCTCACAACAGCTCTGGGAAATACATAATAGGGTGATTTTATCATAAAGAGCAGGAACATAGGGCCCAGAAAAGTTTAGTGATTTGCCCAAAGTCCCACAGCCAGGCACTGGTAGAGAGAATTTGAAGTCAGGCAGTCTGGCTGTGGAGCCCGTCTCTTGTTTCCCCAGTCTGGGGAAATGTCTGTGATTTACTGAAATTGTCGCCTGCTAATATAGGTTTGGTTTATTTGGAGTATTATTTTGTTGTTGTTTGTTTTTTACATTTTTTTTCTTTCCTGATAACTTTGGGAATGTCTTTGCAGTAATAAAAGCAGTTCACATCTTAAATTCCATCGGGTGAAGGTAAAGACTTTTTTTTTCTCTTCCATGTCTTGAATCCAGCTTTCATTTCTGGATCCAAAACACAGTGGGAAGCTTTCTTAGGGAAATTATTATTAGCATAATAATCATAATCACAAGCAGACATTCCTGTTTCACTTGTCTTTTGGCAAGTGTAATCGACCAGCTTCAGGTCTATTTTGCCATAAAATATTACAGTTTGCCTAATAGTTTCTTCCTTTGTGAGTTTTTTTTTTTTTTGAGTTGGAGTCTCACTCTGTCACCCAGAATGGAGTGCAGTGGCCACTCCCGGCCACTGCAGCCCTGACCTGCTCCGGCAATCCTTCTGCCTCAGCCTTCCAAGTAGCCGGAATTACAGGCATGCGCTACCACGCCTGGCTGATTTTTTGATTTATTGTAGAGATGAGGTCTCGCTGCCCAGGCGGGTCTCAAACCCGTGGGTCAGGCAATCCACTCACCTCAGCCTCCCAAAGGCGCAGGATTACAGGCTGAGCCACCGAGCCCGGCTTCCTTTGTGAATTTTAAAACCCTTTAGCCTAGTGGTTCTCAGTCTTAGCTGCACAGTAGATATAATCACCTGGGAACTTAAAAAAATACAGAGATACTGATCAAATTGGTCTGGGGTGTGACCTGGTATCACAAGTTTTAAAAGCTGCCTGGGCGATTCCAACAAGGGACAGGGTTGCCAGTAGTTCCACCGTGGTGTTCACTGCCCCTTGGCCACTGTAGAGATGGATAATTGTACTGGCTCAAAATAGAAACAGAGAAAGGAAGAACTGTTTATTTTTTTTGCCTAGACATGCTCTTCTGTTTTCTAACATACAATATCAATGCAATTCTCCTTGTCTTTAAAATAAAATGAAATCAAATGATCTCAAGATGTCCTGTGCTCAATTCTGCTTCATGTAATATAATCTGAAGGACAGTGTCCCGTCACTTCTGTTGAGCTTAAACAGAGGAAGGATAAAAGTAGAGTTTGTTATCAAGCAGGGAAATAAAGGCGAGGTTATGGTTATGGTTTGAAACAGATTGGCCAGCACGCTCTGCTCCCTAGCAAGCCTGGTAGCTGGTCAAGGCCTTTACTACTCAAAGCGGGTCCGAGGCCTACACCTGAACTCATCCAATCAGATCTGCAGGTTAACAAAGTCTTCAGGTGATTGGCATGGACTTGAGAAGCACTGGCCTAGGCCACATTCTGTTTCCTTTGTCATCTCCACATCTACACTCATGAGTCTGATGACATCACATCCCTTTTGAACATGGCCCACCAACTGCTCTTCTCTTCCTAGGTGAGGAAGCTCTAAACGAATACCTGAAAACCAAGACGGTGACACTGGAATATTAGTGTAACACCATCATCAGGAAGAGCCTGGCAGACAGCACCAATTCTCACCTCTCGACACTCCACAAAGTCTGGGGTTGCTGAGACAAGAGGGATCAGCCACAGGTCAACACCACACATGGACCATGAAGAGGGTCAGGCCTCATGTCAAAGTATTTACACACATGCCTTGGTATTTTCTAATATGCCTTTTATACTTTCAAGTGACTTGCAGTTGTTGGATTTTGACTATGTTGTATATCATACACATTTCTCAAATACCAGCTGCCTTCCTCTACCAAGATTAATCTATCGATGGCTGTCCATCTTGAAAACATCAACAGCATGCAGTTATAATACAAGGGGCATTTATTGGAATCTTTCTGTAATATCTCCAGTTTTTAACCTCTGAACCATCCATATAGGGTTACTGAAAAGGTTTTTTATAACTCTGCTTCCAAAAAACAGTATATCCTCTAAGGAAGGTAATACTTTTTTTCTTTTCATATTTGGAAATAAGATATATCCTGTGCCTTTCACAGTCTACATTCTATTTTTTAACACATTGTAATGGGTGATCAATCCACCAACATTTCGTGAAACCCACTAGATACAAAGTACTAAATTCTGTTCTGAGGAGTATATATAATTTAATGACATGACCTGTATCCTCTGCATAGTTTAGATTCTAGTAAATGGCTTTTCAAGTGAATGTTACAGTATGACATAGTGGAAAGTAAATAGCCTTTGAAGGCTGATACTGATTTCTGTCATACCATCCTACTATGTATGTGACTTTGGGAAACTTGACTCCGCAGAGCCTCAGCTTCCTTATATGTAAGATCAGGATAGAAACACCTTCCTCAGGACCCTCACTCTAAGGATTCATTGCAATTATTTAAGTAAGGCACTCCACATTGTGCCCTGCTCACGGTAAGTCCTCAGTTAAACACAGCTGTTCTCCTCCATCTCTGTTCTAAAACTATATTGAGATAGGTTGGTTAGTTAATTAGATAAAGCTATGTCCCACAACTCTTTACAATAATCAGTTCTTAGACTTCGCATCCATTGTTCTGACACAGGACCTTGTGTAGCAGCACTGAGGAATGTCATGTGATAAAAATGGCAATGGCACAAAGAAAGGCATGCACTTCTTTCAGCAGTGTACTGTCCTTCACATGCCATCTGACTTTCCATTTTTCTGCCTACTGCTTCTGCTGCTCACTAGCTGTGTGATCTTGGGCAAGACAGTTACCTAGTATCTTAGAGCTTGGGTGTGGTATCTGTGAAATGGGGATGAAACCTCTTTCTCATTAGGTGTTGCAAGGACTCAGTCAGATATTATACATAATGCACTTAAGGTGTTTGGATCATAGCTGGTGCTCAAGACATGGGAACTATTACAACCCATTTCCCGTTATCAGACAAAAGTAGTTGGGTGAGTAGGAGACCACCATCCACTGTGACTGGAAGGCAAGTTCCTGAATCACAGGAGTCTCTGGAAGACGGCCAAGCAGCAAGCTTCTTCTATTCATCCTCCTTTTAAAGTAAAGGTAAACATTCCTATTTCTTTGGTCTTGAAGAAGCCTTCAGGGAGTACCTGTTAATCTGGAGACTAGGCAGTATATATAACATGAGGGGAAAGCAGGAAATCAACAATAATAAGCAACAACAATGGCAAAACCGGAGGCAGAGAATATTTTCAAGAGGAGGAATACCAGTTTTGATCCCCTGCATGATCAAAAGAGCAAATTTTGCCTATAAGCATTTTTTAATTATACTGGATAGTTCATTTGCCATCAGAGCTTGGCATAGCTAAAATTCTAAGTTAGAATGGATATCTCTGAACTCCAAATGACAGCTCATATTTGAATAAAATGACAGAGGTCTTATTATTATTATTTTGATTGGAGTCTCACTCTGTCACCCAGGCTGGAGTGCAGCAGCACACTCACAGTCACCGCAGCCTCGACCTGCTGGGCTCAGGTGATCCTTCCACCTCAGTCTTCCAGCTGGAATTACAGGCACGTGCCACCATGCCTGGCTAATTTTTTTGATTTATTGTAGAGATGAGGTCTCACCAAGTTGCCCAGGCTGGCCTTGAACCCATGGGCTCAGGCAATCCTCTCACCTTGGCCTCCCAAAGTGGTGGGATTACAGGTGTGTACTAACCATCATTCTGTCCCCATTAAAATGTAAACCTCATGAACAGGTGCTGTTCTGTTGAATCCTGTATCTCCAGTGCCTAATTTGTGGGAGGGGCTCAATCCATGTAGAGGAGAGGTTAAGTGACCTGCTAGAATCACACAGCTATTAAGTGGCAGAACAGGTACTCAGGCAATGGAGCAGGTGGTCTTGACCAAGCTGAGATCATCTTTATTCTCAGTGCCTAAATCAGGGCCTGGGTAATGAATTATATATTTGTCAAACTAAAAAAAATTAGCAAAATGGACGTAACCTGCAAGTGCTTTTGTGGAAGTGGCAAGAGCCAGGAATAGGAATCAGAAATAAAGTTATTGAAGGAAACCTGGGCTAAAAGGATGTGAGAGATGATGGCTCCAACATGAGACATGAGGGATGGGGGTTATTATTATCACTATTATACAAATAGTACCTGAGTGGATTTTCTAAATGATTAAATGCTATGTAACTATGTGAAAAGCACAATAGGAAGGTAAGACTCAAACAAGATGATAACTTGAGATTGTTCCAAACTTTTTCCATGAATACACGTTTTTCTTTACAGAATGCTGTAAACTACTTTGTTCCCCACTTTTTTCAATTAACAGTATATTGTAAGCATCTTTCTATGTCAATAAACACAATTTGGCATATTTCAATGGCTGCAATTCAACTTGTTCTCTATTGTTGGACATTCAGATTTGCCATTTTGGTATTTCAAATGTCAAAAAATCTTAAATAAAATTTGTAAACAAAGCCATACTTAGCTACTGGGGATAAATTCCTGAAGTGGAATTCCTGAGTCCAAGGCTATGCAATGTAGGATCTCACCAACAGGTTCCCCAAGTCTTTGGCACCACTGTGTTTTTTGTTTTTGTTTTTAGTTGGAGTCTCACTCCTTCACCCAGGCTGGAGTGCAGTGGCACACTCACTGCTGGGCTCAGGCAACCCTTCTGCCTCAGCCTTCCAAGTAGCCAGAACTACAGGCACACACTACCATGCCCAGCTAATTTTTTAAATTTATTGTAGAGTTGAGATCTCCCCAAGTTGCCCAGGCTGTTCTCAAACCCGTGGGCTCAGACAAGTTCCTCATCTTGGCCTCCCAAGGTGCTGGGATTACAGACTTGAGCCACTGCGCCCAGCCTGTTCTTATGGCATCGTAACATCCACTGAGCACTGTTCTAAGCAAGTGATACATATTATAACTCATTACTTCATTACAAAAATCTTTTTAGGGAGACACTGTTATCTCCCTTTACTGATAGACAAGCTGAGATAAGTGGCTGGGCTGGGATTTGACCCAGCTTCAGAGGCTGTGCTCGTGACATAGTGATTGGGGGTCCATGGTAGTGAGATGTGGCTGATCAAGCTTAAAATCTGGCTTTACCACTTGCCTTGCATTGTCAGTGAGGCCTCAGAGATTTGCTAAGTATATATTCTTTGCTCCTCTCTGCTAGCTTTACTCTCGAGGGCTGTCTTCATTTATGGTCACGAAACAGGAGTTCCAAGAATCATACCCTGCCATAAGATATCCAGTGCTTTCTTCCAAAAGGAAGGACGCATCTTTTTGCAGACCTCCCTTCTGGTCTCCCTTTCTGGGAATGAGAAACACAGTCATGCCTCCTTTAATGATGGGGATCTGTTCCGAGAAGCGTGTTGTCAGGCAATTGTGTCACTGTGTAAACATCATAGAGTGTACTCACATAAACCTAGATGGTAAAACCTACCTAGGCTATGGTACAGCCTTCTGCACACCTGGGCTGTACAGAAGAGCCTCCTACATACCTAGGCTATATGATATAGCCTCTCGCTCCTAGGCTACAAACCTGTACAGCATGTTACTGTAATGAATATCATAGGCAATTGTAACATGGTAAGTATTTGTATATCTGAACATTAAGTGGGTACAGTAAAAATACAGTATTATAATCTTATGGGACCACTGTTGTATATGCGGTCCATCATTGACTAAAACTTTGTTATGCGGCTTATGAATGTACTTTCCTTCTCAAAAATCTATAGACTTTCCTCATGCCTCCTTGGTTAGGTTCACATCCCATGCCCACTCCTAAACCCATGACTGGCCAGAGTTTTCCATGAATCTTTCTATACCCACAAGATTCCTTTAAAAAAAAGTCTATCAATCATATATACAAGAGGGGACTCCCCAAAAAACCAGAATTATCTTTTGGAGGGCGGGTCCCTCATAATACAGGCTTCCCCCACTAGGTAAGTGTTCTAAGAACCCAGCAGCATCAGTGTACCAGCTAGTGTTGAGAGGCTGTGTTCGGCTTCGGTGAATTTTTTGGAGACACCTGCCCATTTCATGATGGGTGACTTAGGAGCACACTTGCCCACATCACACTGAGTGTTCAGCAGTCTGTGACCTAAAATAGCACGGCCCCTGTGCCTCACCCTCCTGACTCACCTAGGTCTAACCGCAGCAACTTCTTGTTTCTCTGGATGAAAAAAATCCTCAAAGGAAACATTTTTCCTATGTGGAAGAGATGAAGCAAAAAACAGCAGAAGCACTAAAAGGCATCAAAACTGACAAGTTCAAAAACTATTTTGAGCAGTGAAAAAAGTGTCTCGATAGGTGTACTGCATAGAGAGTATTTTGAAGGTGACTGAAATTTAAGCATGTAAGAATAATATGCAATTTTTCATAAAGAAATTACAGTTCTGGGGGGTCCCCCGGGTTCTTTTTTCTTCAGGATTCTTTTTTTTTGAGTCATAGTGTCAGCGTCACTGTATCACCCAGGCTGGAATACTACTGGCATAATCACAGCTCACTGCAGTCTCAATCTCCTGGGCTCAGGCAAGCCTTCCACTTCAGTCTCCCAAGTCGACGGGACTACAGGCACATGCCACCACTCCGGGCTAATTTTTTTATTTTTTGTAGACACGAGGTCTCGCTATGCTGCCTAGGCTGGTGTCAAACTCCTGGCCTCAAGCAATCCTCTTGCCTTGGCTTCCCAAAGTGCTGGGATAACAAGCATGATCCACCACAGGATTCTGAACCAGGATTGTGAACTGATGTTTAAGCTGAATTGTTTTACTGCCATAAAAGAGAAGGAAAAAAAGCCAGTTCACTGAATATTTATTGTACATTCCAACTGAGTGAAAGGCACTGTGCTAGGCACTGAAGGAAATACAAATGAAAGCCAGATTCAACCTCTCTTCTTTCTTTTTACCATGGTCACGGGTACAGGCACACAACACAAACAATTCTGCAGGGCAGTGTTTAAAATAAGTACCATATGTGATGCACAATGAAAATATGATGGGAACAGATTCACTCAGAATGAAATTTTTGCTTCTAAAGCCATTACGATTAATTTTCTCACTTATAGCTGTCACAGAGGCATAGAAAGATGGTACTCCACAAGTGTGATGAGAACGTTTCATGAATCTGAGCTGTTCGACAAATGGCTGCCACCATGCACACTTCCATGCAGAGTAAGCCCAGGATTGAAACAGAGCACAAAACTGCAGACTGCAGGGCAAATTTCTCCACAGACTACAGGGCAAATTTCTCATAAACAAAGTAACTTTTGATAAAGGTTATCATACATACAATCAAGTGCACAAATGTCCAGTGTACAACTCCACGAATTTTTCCATGAGTAGTGGTAACTCTTAACACAGAGGGTTCACTGTTGCCACATCTGCCAGTTGGATAAGTAAAGAACATAGTCTTGATTTCATTTGGATTTCTCTAATAGATGGGGTTGGATTTTCTTGTTCTCTGAACTACTTTTTCATGTACTATGATCTTTCCACCATTAGTTGTTTTTTATTCATTTATAAGAGTCCCTTATATAGTGACACACACTCTGTCATGTTTCAGATATTTCTCCTAGTGGTTTCCTTACCTTTCAAATTTCTTTGCATGCCCCTAGTTTTTAATATTTATGCATATAAAACTTTTGTTCCTTTGCTCTTTGTGATTTTAGGCTTTGATGTTATGCTTAAACAAACAAACAAAAAACACCTTTCCCAACTATATTATTAAATATAAACTCATATTTCGGTATGAAACCCTTATAATTTTTTAATATTTAAATCCTTAATCCATATATAATTTATCTTGGCACAAGAAAAACTAAAATCTAAACTTGTTTGAAATAGTCAGGTCTGATTGTTTATGAATAATTTGATTTTACACTTATAGCTGCCCCCCATTATCCAAGACTCCCCCCATTGGATGCCTGAAACCTTGGCTAATACCAAGCCCTATATGTACCGTTTATTTTTTAATCGGATAACCAAGCTAGCTCCTAAGTGTCATATGGGTAGATAGCATACACAGTACAGATACAATGGACAAGGGACAGATCATGTCCTGGGTGGGTCAGCACGAGATTTCCATCACATTACTCAGCAATTTAACACTTACAAATTGTTTATTTCTGGAATTTTCCATTTAATATTTTCAGATTGCAGCTGACCACCACTAACTGAAACTGTAGAAAGCAAAACCATGAATAAGCGGGAACTACAGTACTTGAAATAACATACATTAACTTTTTAATGTTTTTCTTTTTTTCTCCTGTATCTCCTAAGAATGTCCAGAGGCCGGGCTCGGTGGCTCAGCCTGTAATCCCGCGCCTTCGGGAGGCTGAGGTGAGTGGATTGCCTGAGCCCGCGGGTTCGAGACCCGCCTGGGCAGCGAGACCTCATCTCTACAATAAATCAAAAAATTAGCCGGGCATGGTAGCGCATGCCTGTAATTCCGGCTACTCGGAAGGCTGAGGCAGAAGGATCGCCGGAGCCCAGCAGGTCGAGGCTGCGGTGGCCGGGAGCGACCATTGCACTCCAGTCTGGGCGACAGAGTGAGACTCCAACTCAAAAAAAAAAAAAAAAAAAAAAAAAAAGAATGTCCAGAGGACCCAAATTTAGACCCTTTAACTGTACAGGCAGCCTAGTGTATTATATGAGATAGCCATAGCAGAAGAGAAATATTAAAATTTTTACATGAGTATCTATTTCTAGACTTAGTCTCTTTTGCTGATCACTCAGTCTGTCTCTATTTTGAGATTTCATTATTTGCTCTGAAGTTATACCTTCATATTCCCTTGCTCACAGCAGTCTACAATGGCTTAAAATGTCCTGTACACTCTCATACATTTACCCATTAATTCAGTTATTAACTTCATTGTCTATAGTAAACTCTTGAACTATGCTAAGCAGTGAAACAGATAACTGTAACTCTCCATACAAACCAGTGACAGACAATCTTTAAATAAGTATTTTCACCAATAACTCATCACAGTCGTATATGCTACTAGTGTACTCTTTCCAGCTGAAAAATCTTATTTCCAAATCTGTTCATTTCTTTATACATTTAGTGAGTCACAGTCAAGGAGAGCGGGTTCCAACTTCCAACAAGAAAGACCAAAAAGGACCTTGAGAAGTATCTTTAGAGTTATTTACAAGATGCCTTGGGCTAAGGTAGGAAAAAATAGAATTCAAAGAGAACCCACAATCATTAGGAGACAAAGTTCCATCACCTCCACAGACTCAGAGACAGTCCTTAAGTTCCCGGGACCCTTTCCTGAGCAAAAGTCAGGCTAATGACACAGGAGATCCCAAATAAATTCAATAAGATCAAGAATTAGCCAGAAAGGCAACTCAGCCTAGGACCATTTTGATGTTTGGAGGACCAGCTGCTGCCTTTCTTTGTATGGTGTCCTCTTATTTTCCTGTGATGTCCCTATTTTCTACAGCTAATAGGTTTCAAGCTGTGGGCAACCGTGTAGAACAGTTTTAATAGCTGAGACAAAAAGCTTTGCTTCATGAGGACCAAAAAAACCCCAAACCTAAAAATTAATTTTCTCCACCAGCAAATACTATGTGCATGACAATGGCTACAGTATCACATCACAGAGCATCAGTTTTCCAACTCAAACTAGAAAGGAATTTGTTAAAAAATAAAAATAGATATGTCTGAGAATAACTAAATACAGTTGATCCTTGAACAACATAAGTTCAACTGCATGGGTCCACTTATAATGTGGATTTTTCTCAATAAATATATTTGTTAAAATTTTAGAGCTCTGTGACAATTTGAAAAAAAATGTGCTGACAAAGCACATAGCCTAGAAATATAGAGAAAAATTAATAAAAAGGTATGTCATGAATCATAAAATATGTAGAGACTAACCTTCATCATTTATTACCATAAAATATATACAAATCTATTACAAAAATTTAATATTTATCTGCCAGGCACAATGGCTCATGCCTATAATCCTCACACTTTGGGCGGCTGAGGCAAGAAGATTGCTTGAGCCCAGGGGTTCAAGCCCAGCTTGGGCAACAGCGAGATCTTCTCTATAATAAATAAAAAAAGTAGTTGGGTGTGATAGTGTGCATCTGTAGCCCCAGCCACTCAGGAAGCTAAGGCAGAAGAATTGCCTGAGCCCAGTAGGTTAAGGCTGCAGTGAGCCAAGATTGTGCCACTGCACTCTAGCAGGGTGACAAAGTGAGACCTTGTTTATTAAGAAATAAAAAAAGAGGCCAGGCTCGGTAGCTCAGCCTGTAATCCCAGCACTTTGGGAGGCTGAGGCGAGTGGATTGCCTGAGCCCACGGGTTCGTGACCCGCCCGGGCAACTTGGCAAGACCTCGTCTCTACAATAAATCAAAAAATAAGCTGGGTGTGGTAGCGCACACCTGTAGTTCCAGCTACTCAGAAGGCTGAGGCAGAAGGATCGCCGGAGCCCAGCAGGTCGAGGCTGCAGTGGCCAGGAGCGTGCCACTGCACTCCAGGCTAGGGGACAGAGTAAGACTGCAACTCAAGAAAAAAAAAAGAATATAGTATCAATTTACTCATTTAATACCGGGATGTGACAAAGTTAGAAAGTGGATGACAAAAATCAGTTTACTCTCAGAAGATACGCAAACTCTAAATACTCCAAATCTTCAAAATCTAGCATTGGTTTGAGAAATAAAAAATAAGCAGAAGGCCATTAGCCTGAGGCTTTCTCAGTACTAGAGTTCTTATATAACAAACTGCAACCTACCTCAGTAAATAAACAAACCAAAACCTAACTTAGGAGTGTATTTTTTGTAACAAATAGCTGAGTTTCAGGGACACAGAAACAGCTGAGCTTCAGCCATTCATAGAGAGTCAGGTTAACAGACCATGCTCAAATAAGGCAAATGCCTAGCTGTAACCAATCAGGTTATTTCTGTACTTTAATTCCATGTTCAGTCTATAAAAGCACACTACCCACACTGCAAAGGAGAGCTCTCTGAATGCCTTTTGGTTCTGAGTGCTGGCTGATTCATAAATTGTTCTTTGCTCAAACAATGTTAAATTTAATTTGTCTACAGTTTTCAACAGTTTTTGATGACAGAAATGGGATCTGAAGAAGCCCTCCAGCGACCCCAGGAGCACCCAAGTGACTGAGGGAAGGCACTCACAAGGCCCATTATGTCCAGTGCTACCTAATAACAACTGGAAGTTGTGGGTGATTTCTCTCTTGGATTTGAATTATGTCTTGAGCTCTCCAATTTCATTTCAGCAATTATTCTACTGAACAGGGTTCAGAGACTGGTCCAGTGGGAGCTGTTGATGGCTAAGATTATGAGAGGACAAGGAGTCACGGGGTCACCTGGATCCAAGGAGTCTAGAGCTCCAGATAATTACATGGATGAGAACAATGGACTCAGAACCTGTGCTTTTTCTAGAGAAATAGGTGAACCTTACCAAAGAAAGCTAAGAATTACAGTGGCCTACAGTGGGGAAGTTTTAACCTAGATAAAATTTTTTACCTGTGAGGCTCATTAGAAAATAAAAGGATCCAAAATGCTTCATGCAATGGAACACATTTTTAAATTGGTATGCAGAGATTTACAAGATTAAACAAATCAGAAACTGCCTCAAAAAGATTCCTTACAGAAGGTAAATGAAAAGTTTAAGTAACAAACTAAGTACAATACAAAAAGGACGATACCTTTAACTGCTTCAAGCCTCATTTTTTCCTTCTCTTTATCCATCTTCACCTCAGTACTCTGAATCTACTCACATTTTTGCTCAACTCTTTCACCCCTGGAGATACCAACAAAAAAAGGGCAGTTACACAAAAGCCTTCCAAAATGAGATCCTCTGATCAGCCAAGCCTGTCTGCTTCATAGTCAAAAACTGTGCTTACAGCGATAAAAGACTTCCCTACCCCAAGGGAAATCCCTAAACAATTTACTGAAGAATTTAACATTCTCATAGGAGCTTATAATCCAGGACTTCTTGACCTTTACCAACTTACTCATTTGATACTGGAATGTGGATGACAAGCAGGGTATGGTGGCTCATGCCTATAATCCCAGCACTTTGGGAGGTGGAGGGGAGAGGACTGCCTGAGCCCACGGATTCGAAACCAGCCTGGGCAACATGGTGAGACCACATCTCTACAATCAATTAAAAAATTAAGCCAGGCTTGGTGGCTCAGCCTGTAATCCTGCACTTTGGGAAGCTGAGGTGAGTGGATTGCCTGAGCCCGTGGGTTCGAGACCCGCCTGG
>NW_007258422.1:129876-132042 GCF_000164805.1 Carlito syrichta
TGCCTGTAATTCCGGCTACTCGGAAGGCTGAGGCGGAAGGATCGCCAGAGCCCAGTGGGTCGAGGCCACAGTGGCTGGGAGCGGCCACTGCACTCCAGTCTCAGTGACAGAGTGAGACTCCAACTCAAAAAAAAAAAAAATTAGCCGGCTGTGGTGGCACACATCTGTAGTTCTAGCTACTTGAAAGGCTAAAGCAGAAGAACTGCCTGAGCCCAGCAGGTCGAGGTTGTGGTGACCGTTAGTGTGCCACTCACTACAGCATGGGTGATAGAGTGAGACTTCGACTCAAAAAGAAAAAAAGAAAGTGGATGATAACAGAATAGGAAGCCCTAAAGGGGCATTAGAGACTCCTCTATGACATTAAGAGAAGGGCCAAGGGAGCCAGGAAAATTGCTAAACACTCTTCGAATTTAATTCCTGAGATTTTTCCACACAAAACTCGATGGTGAGCCAGTTTTAGATTACAGAGCCCATGTAGAAATACTATTTATAAAACATTCTAGGCTCAAAATACACCAAGGGATATTTCCTGCAGTGCCTGAAACAGCATTAACTGTTTTACTTTTAAATGGGGCTCAGCAAAAGTTTTATATTCTCTAGTAGGACAGAAGCTTTCTCATGTAGGCAGGCCAATGCCATGACAATAACTAAGAAGTTATTAGAAAATGTGGCCCTTGAGGGAGCTTCCTGGAGAAATCTCCAGCAACAGAGGAACCCATTTCACTGGACAAGTTATAAAGCAGTTAAAACAGTTAACTAAACACAATGGTATTACCATCATCCCTATCATCATCGATCTTCCAGAAAAGGTCAAAAGAACAGATGGTATTTTAAAAACTGGAATTGGTAAAGTTAAATTGATTGGTCTTATCTGTCCAAAGGTGTTACCACTGACCTTGATGGCAATCAGATCCACCACTACTGGAAAATACAAATTATTATGAAAGAGTGTCTGAAAAACCCATGGCCTCTACTAATGGAACTGAGAGATCCAAGATATTCAAAAAAACTGAAAAAAAAAATGAATTCTGCAACTGCTGCTAGCAGTGTGTGAATGTTAAGCAATAAGCCCCTTCCCGACATTCCTTTGCTTAAATTGTGGTAACCTCTGTGATGTCTCTCTCCTGGTAAGCTCGGTGTTGTTTCCTCCTGCCTGCTCACTAAACCTAGCTTATCTGGCATTCCATTCCGCCCGTTTGGCAGTTACTTGTCCATCACAAGTAACTAAGCCTGAGCCCGCGCAAATCGAACTTAAATCAACCAATCAAAGTCTTTGTAACCGCGTCATATAGTTTTTATCCAATCCTATGTGCACAAGTTTGTAAAGCCATGCCACCCCTTCAGAATTATGTATAAAAGGTGCGTGTTAGCCTGGGTCGGGGCTCTCTCGTCCCTGAAGTCGCTGCGTCGGCTTCAAATGTGAGCCCAGACTCGAGCCTGAATAAAGACCCTCATGTGTTTGCATCGGAGCTGGCTCTTTGTGGTCTCTCGGATTTAAAATCTTGGGTTTAACATTTGGAGGTCCCACCGAGATCTGAGAGACCTCCTAGACCCCGGCCCGGAGGGTCTCAATGATGGTGGGTGAGTGTGTCTGCCTGTTCGTTAGATTATCTGTCTGTCTGCTTGTTTGTTACTTGTTCGTTAGTGCGCTTCTTGTAGGATATCGATATCCAACCCGTAGGGCCGGAAGATGTGGGCGGACATGCCCTGGGGTCGCCGGCCGGGGATCCTGGGAGACGTCCCAGGTCCCCCCCATCTGGAGGACAGGGCGGAAGCTGTCTGTCCTCACCTGTACCTGTAAGGGAGTCCAGAGTGCTGAGAAGCACGGACTCAGCCTGTGTTCAGTTTAGCTCCCGGACGCACTGGTGGGCCGGCGAGAGGGGATCATCAGGTACGCCCGATTTTCCGGGTAAGCGCCAGGTCCCCATTTGGAGGATAGCACTGTCCTCATATCTGAAGGTAGCCCAGCACCAAGAGGCGCGGACTTGCCTTCAGATCCGTTTCGTCTGTCTGCACGGCCATAGGAAAACGTATTTTTGTGTGGTGGCGTCTTTTAGTCTGCTGTGTTTGTGTGTGTTTACTGTGGACGGAAAACATGGGACAGAGACTGACTAAAAACCTCTAACTCTTATGACTGATCATTTCTCGGACGTAAAGAAAAGGGCT
>NW_007258422.1:132062-147888 GCF_000164805.1 Carlito syrichta
CCACCAGAGGGGACTTTCTCACTAAGTTTTGCTTTGCAGGTTAAGCATATTATCTTCCTGTTCTCCGTCATGGCCGCCCGGATGCCTTGCATCCTCATATGGCAGGATGTAACTAATAACCCCTCCCCCTTGCGAGCGGGGCAGAGCATGCGAGCCATGGTCTGCAGCTGCAGCCTGTGCGTGGCGCGCCCTGCCCACCGAGGCCCTAGGGGCCTGGGACGGACACTGCGCATGGGATCTGCCCTGCTTTCGGCAGAGAGAAAACTGAAAACAAAGAGGATTAATAAGCATGAGCAAATCAGTGGGAAAACTTTCAAAGTGAGTATAAAAGCTTACAAATTCTAAATACTGCTGCAAAAGAATTTCTGCTACTAACTGTACTTCTATCATTTCATTTTAAAAGTATACCCTAGAATCCTTGGCCAAAATAAGTAATATGAGCAATATAAGATATATATTTAGCCAATACATAAGTAATATAAGTAAAATATATATTATAAACTAATAAATTGCAAGCATTCAAGGCAAATTCGGTAAACAAAATAAAAAAATAGAGAAAGTTTTCACCTTCTTTGCCCTCTCTCACCCCCCATGCCCCAATATGTACTTGGAAAGCCATTTCAAGTTTCCACATGGCTTGGTGGGTCTCTTCTCAGAGGGGTGGCTGGGACGGGGGGGATGTTTGAAAATTCTTCTTTGCTGTTTTCTTATAATAAATTTCTCTCAAGTTATATCTAAACTGGGATCATGCAAATGAATCCTGCTAGCTAACTACAAGAAAAGGTGTTAATAAACAGGCTAGCTTTTTGAATGTCTTTTGTATAGCTTTGGATTTCTCTAAAGGTCCACGTTGGATCATATCTAAGCCCTTCCACTGCACATAAACTTATTGCTTTGGTTAGAGCTCTGAGGTTAGAAAAAAAAATGCAAAGAAAATTGTTGGTGTAAGGTATGTTTTTTAGTAAAAAAAAAAAGAATAAAGAAAAGATAATTATATAAAAAATTATATAATACATTTTTGTTCTATAATAGATGGCTGGTTAAACAAAGTGTAGAACAAAAACAAAAGGTTTAAGCATGTCAAAAAAAAAAACAGTATAAGTTTATCAAACATGGTAAATAAAAGTTAATGGGAAAAAAGAGAGAAACAAAAGCTCCAAAATGAACACCAGCCAGAAGAAAGGTAAACAAGCTCCAGCCACCCAAGAGAGGCCTGATAAGAATAAACCTGCTAAGGGAATGGTATCAGCTGCTATGAATGTGGTCAATCTAAGCACCTAAAGCACAATTGTTCTTAATGGCCTCTCCCGAAGGGGGGAGGGGACACACCTAGCTCGGCAATAGTGACTGTTAACTGAAGGGGGAGGGACATGGCCCAGCACAGCACTCTGTATGCCATCCACCCAGAAAATCCTTGGGTCTATATAAATGTAACTGGGGTCCAAATTAATTTCTTAATTAATACTGAGGCTAAGTTTTTAGCCCTTGTGCTCATACTGAACTTCTTCCTCCTAAAACCTGCTCTCCGGTGGAATTAAAGGTGTTTCAAAATCTAAATGTTTCACCTAACAGTTACTAAAAGGTAAATACAAATTATAACTCTAAAAGGTTATCTATAAATAAATAAAAAGGAAAGCAAAAAGCAAAGAAAAAAATGTAAAAAGATTACTGGTATACAAATAAGGTTTTAGTAAAAAATAATAATAGTAAAATGGTATAAGCATGCCAAAAATGGTATAAAAAATATACATACAAAAAAATTCTATAAACAATCTAGGCATAATAAATTCCTTTCTGGATACAAGTCTCCAAACATTTTCAGATTTCCCTTTAAAATTATGTAGAATTTACTTAAGTGCCTAGTTCAAACTCTAGTCTAAAACAATCTGTCAGGCTACCATGATAGTCCAAAAATACAAAAGCTAGTACATGTAATAAAGCCACAGAAATTAAAGTTTATCATTTAAGTTATGCTAATAACTTCAGGCCTTGTAGCTTTTGTACAAAAGGTAATCAGCCACTGCCTAAAATTGTCAAAATGTAGGCCTGACTTTATTCCTTCTATTAAGCTAAAGTTCGGTAATTTCATGCCCACATAATGGTCATGCAAAAATTCCAGCCAGTGTCTGCAAATAATGCCACTGATGAAACAAATCTGGATGCCTCGAGTCAGATAGGGGGAGATTTTCTATCTCTGGCTAGGCAGGACTGTGCCTATTATCAGCTCTGAAGAAATTACAGAAGATGGACCTTCACCCCTCAGCACCCCAAATAATTATAGGATTAAAAAAATCTCTAAAGAATAAATAATTAAGGCAGGGTAGCTAGCATAGGCTAGACATAAATAAATCTATAGGCAGTTTTTTTTTTTTTTAAAAAAGCGTTCAAACATTTCTACTGCAGTCCGAGTGGCAACCTATTCCACCCCTTGGTAACTCCAGGGAAAACTCCATCAGATGTAAAACTAGAACATGAATAAACTAAACATAGGTATTTGATATTGCATCACTCAGGATCCAAGTCTCTGAAATGGAATTTATTAAACCTTTAAAATTGTTTAATGGTAGGCCTCTTAAAAAAAAAATAAAAAAAAAAAGAGGGGCCACAAACATAAATGCTCTTAAGAAAATGTCTTGTCTATTTGGAATAAATTTTAATCACAGTTTATAAGCTTATTTCCCTAAGTGCTTCTTGGACCAGAAGAAACTCAAACATCCAAGGAGAATAAGTGCTGCTAAAAAAAAAAAAAAAAAAAAAGAAAGAAGACCCTAAATGTGGTCCTGTTCCTATACTAGTCTAAAAAAAAAAAAATTTAAATGCCTAACTTTTCTATGAAGTCTCAAAGGGGGTAAACAAAAACCCCTGCTAGAGAAAAAGGCCCCAAAACACGCCTTTAAATAAAGTAAACAGGCATCTTGACTTTTGTAATTCCTTATAGGTGGCCACCCCCTCTTGTTAGGGGCATACAGGCAAACTTGAAAGTCTTGCCCTAAAGCAACAAATGCAAGCCTTAAGTTCAGTCCTAAATGCCATGCATTGTCAAGACAAAATCCAATTAGCCTCCCCCACTGTCTTTGTTACAAAAGAGCAAAGGCTTTTTTTCTTTTTTTCTTTTCAAAATCGTTAAACTGTCATATTGGCTAAATAAGTAACTTTTACAACAACTACTGTAATTTTGTGTTGTAACATGCTTTTAAAAAAATCTTTGATACTTAAACTCTTCAAGTTCTTGATTCAGTCTCTAGGGTGAAATAAGCAGCAAGCTCCAGGGACCACACCTACCCCACCCTCTTCTAAATTGCCTGAAGGCCAGGTAAATTAATTTCACTAACAGCACGAACTTTAAAATTTCCTTCCAGACACAAGAATTACTATCCAACATAGGATAAGTGAAAAATAACCTGGGCTTCACTCTTTAGCAAATCAACTGTTGTAAAAGTATGTCAGACCTATTATAAAAACAAAGAAAACTGTTTTCTCTTGCCAATGTTTACCTGTTTTGAATTCTCAATTTAAGCTATAACCGAACTACATGTCTCTAATGTTTTCAATCTTTCTTTCTTCAGACTTTGTGTCAAAGTACAACTATAAATAATTTACAAGGAAATATTTCAACTTATGTTAATGGATACATACAATTTATAGAACTTTCACTTTTCCAACATTGTTTTTTTGGGGGGGACAGTAACTCTTTTCATCATCATTTGCTCAATAATTTCTGCCTATGCTCTCACTGGATGTTTTATTAAATCCAAATAGCATTTGCTTAGGGTCTTGCCCTTTCCTGTTCATGCCCAAAGTTTACTTCACCTATTCGGGTTCCTGACTGTAGGCATGTCCAGCCTCCCTGACAATGGTCCAGCATACACGTCTAAATTTTTCCAGCAATTTTGCTCCCAATTTAACATTTTTTTTTCACTCTACAAAAATTAATTCACTCAGTCAAGCCATAGTTGAAAAAGCTCACCAAACCTTAAAAATCAAGTAATTAAATTACAAGACGGGGGAGATTCAAGTATAGCTCTCCCCACCATATTTTAAATCATGCCTTGTTTGTTGTAAACCATTTAAATTTGGGTTCATAGGCAATTCAGCTATGGCTAGACATTGGAACCCAGATAAAAGAATTAAACCTATGGTAATATGGAAGAATCTCCTTACAAGAAAATAGGAGGGCCTGCTTTATTTCGTGTTCAGGTACTGGGCTTCTTGCTTAATATCTACCTTTAAGTCTCTGAGTACAGAGAGCCCTTATCAGGATGGTTGGTGGCTGGAGATGTTAATGCCTGGAGAAACCAACCCTAGTCATACAACTAGGGCTTCACCACCTGTCAGCATACCTGCTTGCCCCTTCAATGATATGGAAAAGAACTGGTCACTCATCCAGCAAGATACTGGCTTCCTGAAATGGAGAGACTGTGCTTATAACTCTAAGGTGGACTATCCTGTGCCTGGTAAAAGACTATATATTAGTGACTGGGGTTTTTAATGGCTATACGCTTGCCACAGCTAGGTGTCATTCCAATGGATGGGTGCCTCCAGTACTGTCCATCAAGTACAGCATCCAGCAGATTATTCAGCCTCTCTCTATGGAGAGCTCTCACAGCCCTCCAACCAGACAGCCTGTCTAAATCCATTGGACAAACTCAGTTATACCATATTAGAGCATACTTGCAATCCCCTTATATATTTCTTGTTTAGAATGAATATCAAACTGTTAAAATTATTTATCGTGGCTAATGTTTATAAGATATCTTGTACTGAATGCATTTTATTAATTGTTTAACCAATGCCTTTTATAAGAAATTTGTCATTCTCAAGCAACTCCCCTATTTAATGGTCCCCATATCACTGTCATCCCGTTAATATGCTGAAATGGTTTACAGACATTATATAAGGTTAATGCTGTGTTAGAAAGACAGAAAAATTTTTTTAGCTACTTAATTTTAAAAATTATAGCATTAATAGCTATTGCTACTTCAGTAACAGTTTCAGCTGTAGTTCTATCTAAGGAAGTTTATACAGCTACCTTTGCTAATCAGTTATCTAAGAATGTTTCTATTGCATTAGCTACTCAAGAAATTATAGACCAAAAGTTAAAAAGTAAAGTTAATGCTTTAGAGAAGACAGTTTTAGCAGTAGAACAAGAGCTTGTGACTTTAAAAATAAAATTGGCTCTCCAATGTCACTCTGAGTTTAAGTGAATTTGCCTCACTCCTTTGGAGGTGAATAAGTCTGTTCATAATTGGGACAAGATAAAAAATCATATCCTTGGAATTTGGAATCATTCGGACTTGAGTATAGACCTTACTAAATTACATCAAGACATACAGGACATAACTGTTGCTAAAAAGCAGTTCCAGTTCTATAAATTGGCTTGCTCCATATTTAATAACTTCTCATTGTTTGTTAATCAAAAGTCATTAATGTCTATACTTATTAATGTGGGAATTTGTGGGACAGTAATTCTTGTCTTGCTGTGCCTACTTCCAGTTATTTCCAGAGTACTGAAAAAGAACATTTCTCAGCTCAACATGGAGTTTCATGGTTTTGTGCTAAAATAATAAATTTTAAAAAGGGGAGATGTTGGGAGCCGGCCACGGAGGCCCACTGAGCGTTAGGGATCAGGGAGGGCCGTAGACCCCGAGACCGCTAGGATGTGTTCGGGAGCCATTGACCCCATTTTCCTCCTCCTTTTACCATGAAGCACAAGTAACCTAAAGAAACTCTGCTGATCTAAGCTGAAGGCTCTGTAACTGTAACAGGCATGGCTCACTCTAAAAACCCATTTTTCCTGTTTCCCATAAAACTGTGGTTTTGGCTTACAAATTAAATATAATTCAAATTCAGGTCACATTTGAGAGCCTTTTATATGGTACAAGCTTCTTTATACAATTTAAAAGTATATTTGTAGAATTAGGATATACATTTAGAGAGCTGTTTCCAGCTTTAGATGGTATAGATGATTATCTAGGATTACCGGAAATGGCCCAGCACGACCTTTGGACTGGGTCACATTCCTAAGGGCCCAGTGTCCACTTTGGGCTGGGCTGCATTCTTTTAAACCGGTTCTTTAGTTACAATTAGTGTAAGGTTTTTTTTCTACTTATAATAGAAACTGAATTTATTTTATTCATAGAAAGTATTGTAGAATAGGTCATGCTACGTGAGGGAATTATGTGAGTTCAAGCATGATTAAAAATGATATTTTAAGGTTTAATAAGAATACAGTTAACTTTAAGAATTTCATTGTCTCTATTTTCTACTATTGTACTTTTAAGAACGAGAGCAACAACTCAATTGGTTTGAAGCATGGTTTAACTGCTCCCCCTGGTTTACTACATTAATTTCCACCGTAGTTGGCCCTTTAGTTGTTTTAATTCTCCTACTTATTTTCAGGTCTTGCATCATCAGCAAACTTATAGCCTTTGTTAAAAATCGAGTCAGCACCGTTCAACTCATGGTACTCAAGCAGCAGTACCAACCACTTGGTACCCACCCGTGTCGTCTCTGCTGTCCTATCCATTTTCAGAATGGCCTTTAAAAAAAAAAAAACCTATGTAGACCCAAGATTGGGTCTTATCTTTAAGTTCCTCTGAGAGGGCGGAATGAGAGACCCAAGAGATTCAAAAAAACTAAAAAAAAAAAAATGAATTCTGCAACTGCTGCTAGCAGTTTGTGAATGTTAAGCAATAAGCCCCTTCCGGACATTCCTTTGTTTAAATTGTGGTAACCTCTGTGGCGTCTCTCTCTGGTAAGCTCGGTGTTGTTTCCTACTGCCTGCTCACTAAACCTAGCTTATCTGGCATTCCATTCCGCCCGTTTGGCAGTTACTTGTCCATCACAAGTAACTAAGCCTGAGCCCGCGCAAATCGAACTTAAATCAACCAATCAAAGTCTTTGTAACCGCATCATATAGTTTTTATCCAATCCTGTGTGCACAAGTTTGTAAAGCCACCCCACCCCTTCAGAATTATGTATAAAAGGTGCGTGTTAGCCTGGGTCGGGGCTCTCTTGTCCCTGAAGTCACTGCATCAGCTTCAAACGTGAGCCCAGACTCGAGCCTGAATAAACACCGTCATGTGTTTGCATCGGAGCTGGCTCTCTGTGGTCTCTCAGATTTAATATCTTGGGTTTAACAGAACCTCATATATCTCTCATTCTTATAAACTCTAATGTGACTAAGAGTTTGCAGTATGCCAAAGTATATTTACACCAGGTAAAAGAAGGCTTTAATGCAGTATGCCAAAGTATATTTACACCAGGTAAAAGAAGGCTTTCATGATTTACCTACCAACTGAGGACAATCAAACCTTTCACAATCTAGAACATGGAGAGTGGGTCATCTGAAAATAACAACAAAGACTGCTCTTCAGCCTTACTGGAAGGAATCCTTCAAGTTCTTCTTACCACCCATACTGTAACAAAACTGTAGGGCCTTGAGCCTTGGGTCCACATCTTATAATTCAAGAGGGCTTCTTCAGGCTCCTGGAACTATATTGGAAACTTCAAGGTAAAAGTTTATTTATTTATTTTTTTGAGTCAGAGTCTCACTCTGTTGCTCAGGCTGGAGTATAGTGGCATGCTCACAGCTACAGCAGCCTTGACCTACTGGGCTCAGGTGATCCTTCCGCCTCAGCCTTCCAAGTAGCTGAAATCACAGGCATGTGCCATCATGCTCAGCTAATTTATTTATTTACTAATTGTAGAGACGAGGTCTCGCCATGTTGCTCAGGCTGGGCTCAAACCCCTGAGCTCAGGCAATCCTCTAACCTCAGCCTTCCAAAGTGCTGGAATTTCAAGCTTGAGAAACCGCACCTGGCCAAGGTAAAAGTTTCTACCTAGAAGCAGAAAACAACTTCTCTGTCATCATAAAAACTTGGTCCTCTTTTTTTTCCTGTATTTCTAACTATCCTAATCCTTCCCTTTGTTTACATGAAAATTCATGGTTTTACGATTTGTTGGTGGCATTAGCTAAGGCTCACGTACTAGCAAAAGACCAGAGCAACTGCTTGGGTTTGTGGGCTAAGGTCTAAAAACCAGGAGACAATTCCACTAATGCCAGTGCCTCTCCAAGTTACCAATGAGGATTACCCTCAAACCCCAAAGGAAGAGAAAGTCATCCTTGATGTTCTAAACATCACTGCTATCTGCTTGCCTGCACTCACTGAAAGCAATAACATAACCTTTTCAATTAATAACCCAACCAAATGTAGAAATCCTATCCAAGTGGTGCCTATAAAAGATATATTATGCTTCCAGGGATCCCATACTCAAGACATGCTGACAATCTATGTGGGCACTAGTGATTGTTTGTAAATGTCACTGGATAAAATCTAGTAACGTCCCTTTCCACTAAATGTGGCTATACCCCCTTACAACATGCTATAAAGGGACCACAAAAAAGTGAATTTCCCACTGGATCTTGTCAGACCTACAGTGGATGAATTTAACTGACCAATGCTCAAACACCACTAGGTGGCCCTCTTTTCCAATACCCGAAGACTTTTACTGGGTCTGCAGAGAATTTGCTTACTCCATTCTGCCTCCCCCTGGTTCAGACCTTACTACTGGACCTGGCTCACTCCTGTCTTCCAAATAGCTTCCCCTAAAGACCCCATGATACCTCTCATTATCAGAGTCTAAAATGGTCAACAAGTGAAATCAGCACCAACCTTGAAATAGATGAAGACGCTAGTTTCCACAGAGGAAAGATATCAACGAGGCACCTGGAGACTCACTCATTATTGGTGATAGGTACTGGTTGTATGGAATTTAAAACCAATCCATTTATCGGGAAAAGTCTTAAACTTCACGGACAACCAGCTCTCCCAGAGTTCAGCTGAGTAGAAGCTACCCTCTGAGTATTTGCAAAAGCACTTAATGGGACGTCACGCAGCCTTAAGTCACCTCTTTGCCCATAATGAGGATTTGTTTGGTGCCAAACAAAACTGAATGTTGTACCTATTTTTCTCCTGATTTTGCACTACAGAAAACAATCAAAAGAGTAGCTAATACTGTTGCCTCTTTAGACACTGCCACCATCTACATGAAGGAAATTTCTCAAGGGAATGGAACACATGATGTGCTTACAGAAGCAGCTAGCAGTTGGTCTGTAGGCACCCTATGGTAGATGGCAAGCTTGGCTCTTCCAGGGTTTTCTCATCTTTATGTTTCTTTCAGTGGATCTCCAGATTCCACTAACTGTTGTACTAAGCTAATGACAAAAATAAATACCTCTTTAACTATGACCATTCAACAGTAAACTACAGTCCTGACTCACCATCACTTCCCAAATATTATGACCAACCACACTCAAGTATTGTTGGTATGTACAACCTGAGCTTTGATTTGGTTTTGATCAGCTCACAGGTACTCCTGTCAAGAAGTATACCTCATTTTCTTGGTATTATCCTACTGAGAGTCATCATAATAGTCTTCTTGGTGTGTTGTATCCTCTTCAAAGTTTTAAATGGTTTTATGCAGTCATCATTGGACATTAAAGGTCTCACTGACATGACATCATTGTAAGGCTGGAGGTACCGGAGGGAGGGGGGGGCCTCAACAAGATGGCTCCAACCCGGACCAGGAGAACAATGGGCGAGAGTGAGCCAGCAAAAATGAGTAACCGGAACTAGGACTCTAGTCGCAAAGCCAGCCAGTACCTGGTACACCGACTCTAGCAACCCCATTCAGCCAGTCGCCAGCAGATGTGACAGCTGCCCCAACCAGTGACTGCTCTCCCCGACCCCCTCACAGCTTTCTCAGTGTGCCCTTTATAAATCCATAGCCCATTTTGCTGGGTGTGACTTCTTCGGCCCACACCTACATGGACCGGTGAACCTCGCCCAGGACTGCGCTAATAAATTTTTCTTGGCTCCTTTGTTGCCGTTTCGCCTGGTCTGGTTTCGTTTACCTGACATTTGGTGCTGAAACCCGGGAGGACGGTGTGGGGCCCCAGTGGGCTCCCCCCCTCCTCTCCCAATCCAGGACCTCTCTCGGGAACAGGACCTGGCCCCAGGACCTCAGACAACGCGGTGAGTCCCTCGCTTTCCCTGACTTCTCCCCCTACCCTCCAGGGTGCCCAGGCCAAAATTGCAGCTGCGTTTGGGCTCACCCCTCTGGCACGGTGCCCTTGGCGCCGGTGTAGTGGAGACGTCTCTATCTCTGGATCACCAACCCTATAAAGGAAGCGGATCTTCCTTTCCGTCCCTATTCTGAGTGGGTCTGGGACGCTGGGCTCACTTGTTTAGGGGCCCAGGAACGGAGGTTGTGGCCATGGGAAACCAGCCTTCTAAAACTGAGGCTCAGACCCCCTTGCGGTGTCTCATATCTAATCTGGTTACTCTGGGGTTGTCCGAGGATATCCGTAAATGGAAGCTAGTCTTCCTTTCCTCCCGGGCCTAGGCCCAATATCCTCTGAACAATGTCTCGCTGGCCCCCCAAGAGAACTTTCAATTTCAGCCTCCTAACCGAGCTCAGTAATTATTGTCACCGGACTGGGAAATGGTCTGAGGTCCCCTATATCCAGGCCTTTTGGGCATTGTGCTCCCGCCCAGACCTCTGCGTCAAATGTTCCTCGGCCCAGCTCCTCCTGACCAAATCTCCTGATAGGGGCTATCAGCCTCTCCTGGCGCCGAAATCTTCCTTTACAGATCCTCCAAAGGACCTTGTCCTCCCCCCTCCAGCTTCTACCCCTCCTTCTCCTCCCTTCCCATCCACCTCTTCTCAAATGTCTGCTTTTACTCAACCCCCTCCTTATCCGACCTCCTGTGCCCAGACCTCCTCCACTCAGACCCCTCCAGTGTCTGCTCCTGCCTTACCTCCCGTCTCGCCCCTCCTATATCCAGCTCTTCCCCCCAGCCCGCCATCTCTAATTCCTTTGTCCTCAGCTTCAGTCATTCCGGGTTTGGTTGGCTCCCCTCCCCCATCCACTTCTATCCCTACTGCCACAGAGACACCATCTCCCTCCTCTGGTCCTGTTGACGTCACACCTGACTCCTGTTTCCAACTCTGCCCCAGCCACCCACAAGCTGTACCCTCCTCTTCCATCATCACCGCCATCTTGCCCTCCTTCCACCTCCTTCCCTACTCTCACCCCGCCGCCATCTTACAATCCTACACCGCCCTCTAAATGGACCAGCTCTCCGGTTACCAGGTCCCGGGCCCAGTTACAGGCCCCCTTTCCAGGAGGTGGCAGGTGCTGAGGGTACATGTTCCCTTCTCCCTGGGGGACCTGTCCCAGATTGAAAAGCGCCTAGGCTCCTACTCTGCCAACCCGATTGCCTACACCAAAAAGTTTCGATACCTCACTCAGACATATGAGCTCATGTGGCATGACCTCCATGTGATTTTAACCTCCACCCTCACTCCCAAGGAACGTGATCGCTTCACCTCAGCAGCTCGGGACTACGCTGATCAGGTACATAACTCCGATCATTCTTTGTCGGTCGGGGCCACGGTGGTACCTGCCGAGGACCCACAATGGAACTATCAGAATGGTGCCACAGGGAGGACTAGAAAGGATCAGATAGTCCACTGCCTTATTGCAGGGATGGAAAAGGCAGCTCAAAAAGTCGTTAACTATGACAAACTGAGGGAGATCACACAGAAGTCTAACGAAAACCCAGCCTCTTAATCGTTTAACAGAGGTTCTTACCCTTCACACTCGTTTGGACCCTTCCTCACCACCAAGGTCCACAGCCTTAGCTACCCACTTTATCACCCAGTCTGCTCCGAACATCTGACGCAAGCTTAAAAAGGCGGAGAGGTGCCCCCAGACTCCACTCCGAAACCTGGTGAATAAGGCCTTTAAAGTTTATAATGCCCGAAAGGAGGAAGCCGAGGCCATATGGGCCCAGAGGTTAAAACAGAAAGTGGCCCTTCAAACCCAAGCCCTAGTCACTGCCCTTCAGCCAACACAACAGGGTCCTCAAAGCCCCATCTCAGGAAATAGTCTGAAACCCGAATACCTCCGGGAGCCTGCTTCAGGTGTGACCAGGAAGGCCACTGGGTAAAGCAATGCCCCAACCCCAGGCCACCGACTTGACCTTGCTCGGTCTGCAGACAAAAAGGACATTGAAAGTTTAAGTGCCCCCTGGGGAAGAACCATCTCCTGGCGACAGTTTCACAGGGGGCCGGCTCTCCCAACGGGCCCCTCACCAGAGCTCCTGGACCTCCTGGACGACTGAAGCCACCTGGACTCAAACACCCCAATCACCCTTGCCGAGCCCAGGGCCACACTATGGGTAGCGGGTAAGTCCATCTCCCTTTTGGTGAACACGGGGGCTACCTATTCTGTTTTACTCTCCTTCCATGGGCCTTTACATCCTTCTCAGGTCTCGGTTGTGGGCTGAAGATGGGTCCGGTGTCCTGCCTTTTTGAAGACCGTCCCTTCACCCATTCATTCTTAGTTATTCCCGCCTGCCCAGCCCCTTTGCTGGGACAAGACCTTCTGTATAAGCTCGGGGCATCTATCTGCTTCACCTCACACCGAGTTCCCCCAACTCTGCTCCTGACCCTCGCCTGTGCTGTCTTCTTCCCGGAACCTTCGTCCGATTTCCCCATTTCCCCCAAAAAAGTTAATCCAGTGGTCTGGGACACTTCTACTCCTGTGGTGGCCAGTCACCACACCCCAGTCTTCATTCACCTTAAGGATCCCTCTTGCTTCCCTTTCATGCCTCAATTTCTTATCTCACACACCCATCGCAAGGGCCTCCAGCCTACTGTTAACCGACTACTCATCCAGGGTCTTCTGGTTCCTGCCAACTCCCCGCGTAATACTCCCATCCTCCCGGTAAAGAAGCCGTTTGGTGCTTATCGACTGGTGCAGGATCTGCGGATAATCAACTCTGCCATAGTGCCACTGCATCCAGTGGTACCTAACCCATACACTCTCCTATCTCAGATTACCCCCCCCACTACCACTCATTTCACAGCCTGGACCTTAAGGATGCCTTCTTCACCATCCCCTTACATCCAGACTCCCAGCCACTCTTTGCCTTTACTTGGGAGGATCCAGACACCCACAGGACCCAACAATTAACCTGGAAGGTCCTGCCTCAGGGATTCCGTAATAGTCCCCACCTTTTTGGCCAGGCGTTGGCCGAGGACCTGTCCTCTTATGACTCTGGGTATAGCACTCTCCTCCAGTATGTAGATGACCTCCTCCTGTGCAGCCCCAGCCCCTCCAGGGAGGTCTCTCTCCGAGATACGGCCTCCCTCCTTAACTTTCTAGCACAGTGGGGATACAGAGTCTCCCCTTCCAAAGTTCAACTCTCTACCCCACAAGTCACCTACCTAGGGGTGGCCCTGACCCCCACCTCCAAGGCCCTCATGGCGGACCGCACCACCTCCATCAGGGAACTCCTACCCCCCCACCTCAGGTGCTGAAATCTTGTCGTTCCTTGGGCTAGTAGGCTTCTTTAGACATTGGGTCCCCAATTTTGCTATATTTGCTAAACCGTTATATGCTGCAGCTAAGGAAACTCCCACCGGCCCCCTCACTTCTCCCTCAGCTGTAGCCCACACCTTCGAGACCTTGCGAGACATGCTCCTAGCCTCCTCCCCACTTATACTTCCTGACTTCCGCAAGCCTTTCCTACTGTTCACCGAGGAAAGAACTGGGACGACAACTGGGGTTCTGGCCCAACCAGTGGGACCCTCTCACTGACCGGTCGCCTTCCTGTCCAAACAGTTGGACCCCACTGTCCAGGGATGGCAGCCTTGTCTCCGGGCGCTGACAGCTTGCTTAACCAAGGAGGCTCTAAAGCTTACCCTTCAACAGTCGGTTACAGTCTACTCCTCTCACAGACTCCAGGACCTCTTGGGTCATAAGTCATTATCCTTATTAAGCCCTTCTAGGGTCCAGGAGTTCCACCTTTTATTCATAGAACACCCCCAAGTATCTCTTTGCTCATCGCCGCTTCTAAATCCAGCTATTCTCCTTCCCTCCACTAGCTCCTCAGTTTTGCCTGAACATTCCTGTGTGGAGCTGGTAGAGGCCCCTAGACCCCCTCGCACAGGACTCTCTGACCAACCTCTGTCTAACCCTGATCTCACATTCTTCGTAGATAGCAGCTCAACTAGGGGGCTGGACGGAGGCCACAGGGCAGCCTATGCAGTAGTCTCACCTCCCACCGTGGTGGAAGCTGCCTCACTGCCATGAGGGACTTTTTCCCAAAAGGCAGAGCTGGTGGCACTCACCCGAGCATTACAGCTGCAAAGGGCTGCAGGGCCACTATATATACTGATTCTAAGTATGCTTTCCTTATCGCCCATAGTCATGTGGCGATCTGGAAAGAAGGGGGTTCTTAACCACCCAGGGAACTCCGGTGGTCAATGGTAAGGCCATTCAACATTTACTCCAGGTCCTACAAGAACCCAAGGAGGTAGCCATTGTTCACTGTCGAGGCCATCAGACGGGCACAAACCCTGTCATCCAAGGAAACACCCTGGCCAATGCCACAGCCCACCAATTTACCTCAACCCAGGACGCCACCCTTGTCCTGTTTCTTTCTCCCTCCCTAACTCCCAGGTACTCAGAGAATGAACAACAGCGACTCCTCAGCCAGGGCGCCGTGGCTGGGCAACAGGGGTGGATGTACCTCAGAGACAGGATAATCCTTCCCCAGACACAGGCAAAGGAAATTGTGGCCACAATCCACCAGTCTTTACACATTGGTCCCGAGGCCATGCACAGGTTTCTTTCCCCAATTTTCTCACCACAGGGTCTCCAAAAAACCATTGACCAGGTCCATATGGCATACGTTTCCTCTCAAGGAGCCCTCCAGTGCCGGACGGCAGCCCACCAGCTGCGAGGGTGTCTCCCTGGACAGGACTGGCAGGTGGACTTCACTCATATGCCAAGACACAAAAAGTACTGATACCTGCTGGCATGAGCTGGGAGACAGCCTCGGTGGTGGCTGAGACCTTGGTAGAGCACATCATCCCCCGCTTCAGTCTCCCGACGTCCATCCAGTCAGACAACGGCCCGGCATTCATTTCCAAAATCACTCAGCTGGTGGCCGAAACCCTCAACATTGTCTGGAAACTTTACATCCCCTACCGACCTCAGTCCTCGGGTAAGGTAGAATGGGCAAACGGCCTCCTGAAGGACCAACTAACCAAGCTTTCCCTGGAGGTAAAACTTTCCTGGCCCACTCTGCTCCCTGTTGCCCTCACTAGGGTGCATGCAGCTCCCCGGGGGCCGGTTGGCCTTAGCCCGTTTGAATTGATATATGGTAGGCCTTTTATCACTAACACCGGCCTTCCTACAACTCCTCCACCACAAGCCTCCTACCTGCCCTACCTCTCACTCCTCAGACACCTCTTACGAGAACACGCCAACCAAACCCTGCCCCAGGCCAACTCCACGTCTGACCCACGGGCAGCCGTCATTCTACAGCCTGGTGACGAAGTTCTCCTTCGAGAGCTCCATCCCTGGTCCCTTCAACCTTTCTGGATGGGACCTTACACAGTAGTCCTTACAACTCCTACCGCGGCTAAACTGTTAGGGCACCCCTCGTGGTACCACATTTCTCGGCTCAAGTGGGCCCCTCCCAACAATGAAGTGTGAAAATCTAATGAGGTGGGACCCCTCTGGTTACAGTTTAGCCGTATTGATGCTAGTAAGCCTAATCAATAACTTTACGATGACATGGGGAATGGCTGATTGGACTTGCAACCAATGCGTCTCTGCAGAAAAACCCCAACTCTACCAGCTGGTTCCCCGTACGTGCTATCTTCAAAAATTTTCTTGCCAACTAGGAACACAAAAATACTGGGCCGCAACAATGTTAAGAGACTTCCAAGCGGGCTGCCCAGG
>NW_007258422.1:147951-152653 GCF_000164805.1 Carlito syrichta
CGCCGCTGGGAGCAAGACCCCCCACCAAATCCCCAAGGAAAGATACCCCCTTGCCCCACTAAGTGTTCAACCTTCCATTCTTTTGTCCAGGCACCTTGCTACGAGCAAGCCTCGGTCTGCCTCAGACCAACCAAATAACAGGCCTGGATGGGACGCAGGATGGAACAACGCACTGAGTATTCTTGTCCGAGGCACCAGGGACAAAAGATCTGCTGAAACCTCAGACCTCCTGTAGGTAAATCAGACGGGGGAGGGTGCAGAATTACGCAGAACAGCAGAACACCAAGCGGGTCATGGAAGAACTCATTCAACATTTCAGTGGACTGGTGTTAGTGCGCCCCAACCTCCCAAAACCCCAAGGCCCTTATCAGACGAACCCGGAACTCCTTTCTGTCCTTAACAAAACCCATACCCTGCTTAATCTTACTAACCCTGACTTAACAAAGGACTGCTGTCTACGCCTCAGGTCCGGCCAGTCCTGGGTCTCCCCTGTCCCGATCACAGGAAATTGAACTCTCCCTATGCCTCCAACCCAATGTCCACCTTCACTACCGCGTTCTGACATCCCTCTCCCAAATGACTTGCCCACGGCCCAGTGTATAACCGAAACGGCACTCTGGGGGTCGGATGGGCCCCCCTCCGCCTCTGCTCACGATCACTTGTGGTCCAATCAAATAACACCCTCTGCCCCCCACTTAATGGGACTGCCTTTCTGTGCAGCACTACCATCTACCCGGTCTTGCCCCCCGACTGGTTGGGGTCCTGCATTCTTGTCATCCTCCTCCCCACCGTTGTAATAGTACCCGGTAACCAAAGCCTGCCTGTCCCCTTGGTTGGTTCCTCAACGTCGCGGGTAAGGCAGGTAGTTGAGCTCATACCTCTGCTGGCGGGGCTGGATATTACTGCGGCCATGGGAATGGGGGCAGCAGGGCTGGGACACTCACTTCACTTTTACAAACAGCTCTCCTCCCAACTGATCAAGGACATAAAACAGGTGGCCGACACGGTCCTAGACTTACAAACACAGCTAGATTCCCTCACAGACATGGTCCTCCAGAATCGACAGGGACTAGACCTGCTAACAGCGAAAGAAGGAGGGATATGCCTATGTCTTAGGGAGGAATGCTGCTTCTATGCCAATAAATCAGGGATAGTCAAGGACAGAATTAAACAATTACAAGAAAACCTCCAAAAACGGAAAGAAGACCTGACCAGAGGCCCAATCTCAGGGTGGTGGCAACCCCAGCTTCTAACGTGGCTTCTCCCTGTTCTGACTCCACTGATTGTTGTATTTATCCTCTTGTCGGTGGCCCTGTGTGTTTTTAGGTTTCTCCAACAGCACCTGGCAGAGCTCTCTCGAATAATGGTCAACCAACTACTGTTACATTCATACTTGCCCCTTCCGTCCGAACCACCTCCAGCCCCAAACCAGCCTTAAGACCTTCCCATGCCGCCTCTCCCCAGCAGGAAGTAGCTAGAACGAGCCGGCGCCCGGCACCCCTATGACCAAAAGGCTGGAATGTAAGGCCGGAGGTACCAGAGGGCAGGGCGGGCCGCAACAAGATGGCTCCAACCTGGACCAGGAGAACAATGGGCAAGAGTGAGCCAGCAAAAATGAGTAACCGGAACTAAGACTCCAGCCGCAAAGCCAGCCAGTACCTATTACAGTGACTCTAGCAACCCTATTCAGCCAATCACCAGCAGACATGTCCCAACCAGTGATTGCTCTCCCCAACCCCCTCACAGCTTTCTCAGTGTGCCCTTTATAAACCCATGGTCCATCTTGCTGGGTGCGAATTCTCCAGCCCACAGCTACATGGACCGGTGAACCTCGCCTGGGATTGCACTAATAAATTTTTCTGGGCTCCCTTGTTGCCGTTTCGCCTGGTCTGGTTTCGTTTACCTTAAATCATGACTTGTAAATCCCATACTGAGACCAAATAAGTCCATTATAATGGTGACAGAGAGTGATGTCAGTGACTAGTTTTAGGCAATCCCTCAAGACTAAGGGGCTGACCAAAGGTAGAGAATTTTTAAATTAAACAAACAGGAAGGAGGTCATTACTAACCACAACCTGACTTAGTATATAAATACACCAAGACCTAACTTAGGAGTATATATTTTGTAACAAAAAAACCAACCTTCAGCCAATCACAGGCAGCCAAGTGATCAGACGATGCCCAAATAAGGCAAACTGTACTTTCAGTTTGGCCTATAAAAACACACTTCCCAAGCTATACAGCAGAGGTCTCTGAACCCCTTTCAGTTTAAAGTGCTGTCTGACTCATAAATTGTTCTTTGCTCAAATGAACTCTGTTAAATTTAATTTGTCTAAATTTTTCCCTTAGCACATAAAAGTACCAAAGGTACCTGAAATGCAAAACAGCCAGTGAACCACATTCTTTTTCACAGAATTCACAGGCACATATGACCTGTTTCTTTTCAGATTATTTATTTTGCTACTTCTTTTTTTTACTAGCTGGACTGTCCAAAACTTCAATCTTGCCTTTTCCACCTTCAGAATTAGGAAGCTTAATATTATTTATGGTAACTTCACAAGGAATGCTGTCATCTTCATCCTCTGATTCTGAACTGTTCTCTGAGCTGTCTTGTGAACTCTCTTCTGAACTGTCTTCTTTGGAATCCGATTGATTCATCTCAAACAAGGCCACATCCTGCATAAAGTATCAGATAGGAAATCCATTTCAGAGCAGTTCCCTAAAAAGTTATAATAAAACAACACTAGGAACAACCAACATTCAGCACAAATATTGAAACATAAATGCAAGAAATGATTTTAATAAAACATGGCATTTTTATGCTTTTCATTGCCAGGGTCCACCATAATTATGGTCTACATTTACTACAAGTCAAATAGTCTCCTGTGGTCTAATTCTATATATCCTGAACACGTTCAAGCACTATAGTAAGTACTAGAGACTTAACAACAAAAAATGAAAACAAGCTGGGCTTGGTGGCTCAGCCTGTAATCCCGTGCTTTGGGAGGCTGAGGTGAGTGGATTGCCTGAGCCATGGGTTCAAGACCCGCCTGGGCAACTTGGCCAGACCTCACCTCTACAATAAATCAAAAAATTAGCCGGGCGTGGTAGTGCGCACCTGTAGTTCCAGCTACTTGGAAGGCTGAGGCGGAAGGATCGCCGGAGCCCAGGAGGTCGAGGCTGTAGTGGCTGGGAGCGGCCACTGCACTCCAGTCTGGGCAACAGAGTGAGACTCTAACTCAAAAACAAATAAATAAATAAATAAATAAAACAAAACCCTTAACTCAATGAAATTTACATTTTTGAGCGGGAACCAGTTAATTACAACCCGCAAGCCAAATTCCATCCACTGCCTGCTTTTGTTCAGTTCATGAACTAACAATGGTTTTTACATTTTTTAAGTGATTGGGGGGAAAAAAATCAAAATACTACTATTTTGTGAAATGTGAAAATTTTATGAAATTCAAATTTCAGTATCCACAAAATTAGGTTTATAAACCTTACTTATTCATCTAAGCATTATTAATGGCTGCTTTTATGCTACAACAGCAAGAGTTTTGTAGTCACAACAGAGACAGTATGGAACGCAGAGCCTAATAGATCTACTAACTGGCCTTTAACAGAAAATGTTTGCTGACTATACATAAATACATATAGAGCATAATGTAGAGCAGTGAAAAGAAAGGAAAATAAAGCAGGATAAGATCATTAGCAAGGCCATCAAGGAAGGCCTGTTGATGAGCTGACAACTGAAATGAAAGAGAGGAAGTCTAGATGTAGAAGCCTAGGGAATAGCATTCTCCATGAAAAAACTGCAAGGAACAAAGACTTGGAGCTGGAGAGCAGTATATGAAGGGGCTGGACAGGAGATACAGTCAGGCTGATAGCTGGAGGCAGCAGCATGTATCTTTGAAAAACCTACAAGTTATTAGAAATGTGATGGGAAGCCTCTGGTTTCCCAATTGCATACCACACACACTGTGTGAAGAATAAACTCCAGGGAGGAACGAGTAGGAGGGAGACCTGTTATAAAGTTACTGTGACAGTCTGAAGGAGAGGAGATAGTTACTTGGACTGAGGGGGTCCGAGGGTGCAGTGGAGGTTGTACAAAGTAGTTGGATTTGGGATATATTCTGGAGGGAGAGCTGACCAGATCCGCTGATGAATTAGATGCTATTATTAACAATGGTGTCAGTTCTGTCCAGACGTAAGTGTGTTATGAAGGAAATTCCAGTGCAGATGAAAGATATGAGTGTAACCTAAGAGAAAAGTTTTGCACATAGCTTATGTCATCAATCATTCTCTTCAACACATCATTTATGTTGGAACACTCAATGAATCAGAGTATGATTACCTCTTCTGGGCTTAGCTGGAAAAAAAAAATTCAGTTAGGACATTTAATAAGTTAAATGCTTCAAGATAACAAATGTAATACTTGACTTGAACAAAAGCCCCTCTGTGATTCCATATGACTAAATTCTTTTTCTTTTTTTGAGTGGAAGTCTCACTCTGTCACCCAGACTGGAGTGCAGTGGCCGCTTCCGGCCACCGCAGCCTCGACCTGCTGGGCTCCGGCGATCCTTCCGCCTCATCCTTCCAAGTAGCCGGAGTTACAGGCATGCGCCACCACGCCCGGCTGATTTTTTGATTTATTGTAGAGATGAGGTCTCGCTGCCCGGGCGGGTCTCGAACCCGCGGTCTC
>NW_007258422.1:152990-160403 GCF_000164805.1 Carlito syrichta
GTAATTCCGGCTACTCGGAAGGCTGAGGCGGAAGGATCGTCGGCGCCCAGCAGGTCGAGGCTGCGGTGGCCAGGAGCGCCCACTGCACTCCAGTCTGGGCACAGAGTGAGACTCCAACTCAAAAAAAAAAAAAAAAAAAAGAAAACACAATTACCATTTGAATAACTTTATCAAGAGTCCCATCAATATTTTCAATGTTGAAACGACCAGGTGGTGCAGATGCCATGTCTTTTCTTAGCTTTTCATTTGCCTGTGCCATCTGTGGGAGGAAGGTCTGTACTTGGTCCAATACTGTGGAGAGAAATTATATTATATCAACATTTAGACTAGTAAATTTTAAAATCGAGTACTTCCTATAAAACTCCCCTTTTGAATTGAATAGCAGTAGTAATAACCATTATAAGAAATCTTTCAAGTTCCTTCTTTTTAAAACCCTCCACTTTAGGCCGGGCGTGGTGGCTCACACCTATAATCGCAGCACTTTGGGAGGCTAAATTGAGAAGATTACCTGAGCCCGCGGGTTTGAGACCAGCCTGAGCAATTTGGTGAAACCTCATCTCTACAATAAAAAAAAAAAAAAAAAAAACCCAAAAAACTCTCCATCTTCTTTTGAATAAATTAATGAGACTACACAACTCAGCAGTTAAATGTTTTAATGTTTCTCATATATCCCCAGAACTGAAAACTCCTAGAAAGATGGCATTCAACACATCGTAACTGAGTAGGAGGCAGTATGACTTAACAGTCAAAAGCACCAGGTTCTGAGGCTTTACAGTAAGACTGACTAGGTTATTTACAGAATCCCAGTTTCACCTGTTACTATTTGCATTACTTCGGGCAAGCTAATTTAGTAGTGTTTGTTTCTGCCTGCCCAACACCTGTTTTTCTTCTCCTGATAATAACCCTGACTTTCCTTTGAGCTTGGGTCAGTCTTGTCCCTCATCCCAAACACACCTACATATTCCACAACCTTGGTCACCGTCAACTGTTTCAGTGGTATACACAGTGATACACTGCTCTAGTTGAACCAAAAGGCAATCACTGAGGGCCTTTTGTTTGAACTGTTGAGAGAGAAATCTTCCTGAGTGAAAGACTGTGCGAGCTGAATGCAAGCTTGAAGCTGCTGATACACCAGCCAACTTGCCATACCTGGGGAAAAAGCGTGCTCTAGATTAGGCCAACACCCAGGAAAGTAGAGCTAAGAGAAACAGGCAGATGTCTGATGACACTGAGCACCTGAATCCAGATGTACCAGAAATCATTGACCCTGGGGTTTTTTCCCCAATACAATGAGTCAACAAAATTTTTTTCTTTTCCTTCTTGCTTAAGGCAATCTGAGCTGGATTTTAGTCAGCTGCAACCAAGAGTCCTAATTAATACATTTAATTTTACCACTCTAAACCTCAGCTTACTAATCTATAAAAAAGGGGTGATGATTACCAGTCACTGTGCTAAGTACAGAGGAGTGAACAAACAAGGGATATTTAATTTCTTTCTCTCAAAAGAGGCCCAGCAAATAACTATGCACATAACTGACTCTCAAAACTTGTTAAGGTATTGCTATGGTATATAACACTTGACTAAAACATCCAGAGTATGGAAGAAGAAAAAAAAGTAGTGGTAAAATAGTTCAAGTAAATTAACTGGTTTTTTTTTTTTTGAGTCGGAGTCTCACTCTGTTGCCCAGACTGGAGTGCAGTGGCCACTCCCGGCCACTGCAGCCTCGACCTGCTGGGCTCCGGCAATCCTTCCGCCTCAGCCTTCCAAGTAGTCAGAATTATAGACCTGGCTAATTTTTGATTTATTGTAGAGATGAGGTCTCACCAAGTTGCCCAGGTGGGTCACGAACCCGTAAATTAACTTTAATTGTAAAATAAAGCTGCTAGAAGGACTCCATGGAAGCACGTACACATACAAAGCCCCACACAATGTCTAGCACACACTAACTAGTCAATGTTGGCTCTTATCTCCCTCAGATATATAGTAACATAAATTACTGATAAAAATAAAGGTATTTCTACATCTGAAGATTTAAATCTATTGTCACAGATAGAGGACCTGGTTCTGCTTTTGTTTTCAACTAACAAATCAAGTAGAGCAAAATAAGTACCAATATGTGAGGCCTGAACCATGACTCTGAGAAGCCAAATATTCCTGTGGTACCCTAGGAGAGCAAAGCTAAACCCTGAGGCTAGTCCAGCTGTAGTTCTTCTAAATTAAATAAACAAAATTCATCATACAACAGTATAAAATTCAAAATGTCCAGCATCCAATAAAAAATTACCAAACTTACAAATAAACAAAAACTATCCTCATCAATGGGCCGGGCTCGGTGGCTCAGCCTGTAATCCCGCACTTTGGGAGGCTGAGGTGAGTGGATTGCCTGATCCTGCGGGTTTGAGATCCGCTTGGGCAACTTGGCAAGACCTCATCTCTACAATAAATCAAAAAATCAGCTGGGCGTGGCAGCGCGCGCCTACAGCTCCAGCTACTTGGAAGGCTGAGGCGGAAGGATCGCTGGAGCCCAGCAGGTCGAGGCTGCGGTGGCCAGGAGTGGCCACTGCACTCCAGTCTAGGCGACAGAGTGAGACTCCAACTCAAAAAAAAAAAAAAGAGTCAGAATGGAAATAGATCCAGAAATGACACAGATGATAGAATCAGCAATAAGAATGTTAAGCCAGGCTCAGTGGCTCAACCTATAATCCCAGCATTTTGGGAGGCCAAGGCAAGTGGACTGCCTGGGCCCACAGGTTCAAGACCAGCCTGAGCAACTTGGTGAGCCCTCATCTCTATAATACATTTAAAAAAAAAACATTAAGCCGGGCTCAGTGGCTCAGCCTGTAATCCCAGAACTTTGGGAGGCCGAGGCGCGTGGATTGCCTCAGCCTGCGGGTTTGAAACCCATCTGGACAACTTGGCGAGACCTCGTCTCTACAATAAATCAAAAACTAGCCGGGCGTGGTAGCGCACACCTGTAGTTCCTGCTACTTGGAAGGCTGAGGTGGAAGGATCGCTGGAGCCCAGCATGTTGAGGCTGCAGTAACCGGGAGCGTACCACTGCACTCCAGTCTGGGCAACAGAGTGAGACTACAACTCAAAAAAATAAAATAAAATAAATATAAATAAATTTTAAAAATTAGCTGAGTATGGTAACGCCCGCCTATAGTTCTGGTTACTTGGAAGGCTAAGGCAGAAGGATCACCGGAGCCCAGCAGGTTGACGCTGGGGTGGCCATGAGTGTGCCACTGCACTCCAGTCTGGGTGACAGAGTGAGACTCTGACTCAAAAAAAAGGAATGCTAAAACAGCTATTATAAATACACTCCATATGATCAACAAAGCAAAGCAAAGCACAAATTTGATAAGAAAAAAATGAAAAATATAAAAAGTATCAAACTTCTAGAGATGGAAACTGTATCTACCTTGAAAAATACATTTGATGGGATTAAAAGTAGATCAGACAATATAGAAGATCAGCAAACTTGAAGACACTGCAATAGAAATTATCCAACAGTATTACAAAAAGTAAGACCAAAACAAACAAACAAACATCAGTGAGCTGTAGGACAGCTTCAGTTGGAAAAATTAAGTGCAACTGGAGTTTTCTCAGGAAATGTGAAAGAGGAGGAGGAACACAAATAATCTTTGAAGAAAAAAATGACGGAAAATTCTCAAATTTGATAAGAATTATAAACCCACAGATCCACTAAATTCAACAAACACCAAAGTCACAAAGAAAGCTAAAGGGCACATCACCATCAAATTAGTAAAAAGCAGTGAAGAAGAAGAAAATCTTAAAGGCAGCCAGAGAAATACCATATTCACAACACAGAACAACACACTGGCATCATAAACAATGCCAGGAAAATAAAGTACAGCAAAATCTCTAAAGTACTGGGTGGGGAAAAATGCAAAGAAATCTGTATCCATTAAAAACATCTTTCAAAAACTGAAAGCAAAATCAAGACTTTCATGGACACATAAAGGCTGGTAAATTCATCACCAGCAGAATTGCACTAAGGAATGGTGTTTACAATAAGAAATCTGATTTCCCTTTTTTTTTTGAGTTGGAGTCTCATTCTTGCCCAGGTTGGAGTGCAGTGTCACACTCATGGTTATGCCAGCATTGATCTGCTGGGTTCCAGTGATCCTTCCGCCTCAGTCTTCCAAGTAGCCAGAACTATAGGCGTGCACTACCACGCCCAGTCAATATTTAAAAATTTATTGTAGAGACAAGGTCTCACCAAGTTGCCTAGGCTCTTGAACCCGTGGACTCACCTCAGCCTCCCAAAGTGCTGGGATTACAGGCTGAATCACTGAGTCCAGCCAAAAACCTGATTTTTTAATGAGCTGAAGTTTTTTTTGTTTTTGTTTTTAGATTGGGAAATATAGGTTATTTAGAAAGTAAATGAGAGAGAAAGAGGAGATTCACCTTTCCAAGGTAGGAGACAGAGCCAAAGCTAGGAAACATGGCAGCCACAGCTCAAAGAGCCGCATCCAGAGTTCAACAAAGCAATGACAAATAGTTGCTTGCGGTCAAATGCTTTTAAACCTTCCCCTTGAAGCCGGGCTTGGTGGCTCAGCCTGTAATTCTGCGCCTTTGGGAGGCTGAGGTGAGTGGATTGCCTGAGCCTGCGGGTTTGAGACCCGCCTGGGTAACTTGGTGAGACCTCATCTCTACAATAAATCAAAAATTAGCCGGGCGTGGTAGAGCGCGCCTGCCGTTCCAGCTACTTGGAAGGCTGAGGCGGAAGGATCACCAGAGCCCAGCAGGTCAAGGTTACAGTGGCCGGGAGCGGCCACTGCACTCCAGTCTGGGCGACAGAGTGAGACTCCAACTCAAAAAACTAAAAACATAAACCTTCCCCTTGAGAGGGCAGGTTGTTAAGGTGACTGGGTGGTGGCCTGTTCCATGTCATCACAAGGGGGACAGGTGGGCACAGGTACTGATGTTAACTAATGGACAGCAGACAGATGAGTGGGCTAGTCACTTGACTGCGGCCATGTTGATGGGGTCCGTGCCACAAAGGTCACAAGAGTTAATTAGGTTAAATTGTTCACAAAACAAGCTGGAGAGGGAGCTGTAAGACAATTATCAGTTGAGCTGAAGATTTTAACATACACTTCACCAAACACATACAAACAGTGACACATGAGATGTTTAGCATTATTAGTCATTAGAGAAAAACAAATTAAAATCATAATGTGACAATACCACAGACACACTAGAATAGCTAAAATTAAAAAGACAGAGCATACCACACGGTGGTGAGAATGTGAAGCAACTACACTCTCCAAGCCATACAAACGGTATATCCACTTGGAAAATAGTTTGGAAATTTCTTCTTCATATTAAAAAAAAACAACAAAAAAATCCACCAAACCTACACCTTCCATAAACCCAGCAATTCTATTCCTAGGTATGTAAACCCTAGAATGAAAATCTACATCCACACAAATTTATATTTGAATGAAGAACCACCATGCAGTCATTCTAGCTGCTGTAGATTTAGTACATGCTATGGTTAAATTCCCCTTTCAGCCGGGTATGGTGGCTCAAGCCTGTAATCCCAGCACTTTGGGAGGCCAAGACGAGAGGACTGCTTGAGCTCATGGGTTCGAGCCCAGCTTGAGCAACTTGGTGAGACCTCGTCTCTACAATAAATCAAGAAAAATTAGCTGGGCGTGGTAGCACACACCTATAGTTCCAGCTACTGGGAAGGTTGAGGTGGAAGGATCGCCTGAGCCCAGGAGGTGGAGGCTGTGGTGACCTTGAGTGTGTCCTTGAGTACTCCAGCCTGGATGATAGTGAGGCTCCAACTAAAAAAAAAAAAAAATTCCTCTTTCAGAGTACTAATGATTTCTTACCTTATTGGTGTGATGATTATCTTCATGCTTTTTATTGGATACTTGTCTTCTTTTTTTGGCATTAAGAATGAATTACACAGATGTTGAGTATTACATGAATGCCATATAAACAAAGTCTGAGCATGGAACCTACTTATGAATGTGCAGTACAGTAACATCATAGAATAATATATATATAATTTTCTCGCCCAGGCTGGAATGCAGTGGCATGCTCACAACCACTGCAGCCTCAACCTGCTGGGTTCAGGCGATCCTTCCACCTCAGCCTTCCAAGTAGCTAGAACTACAGGCACATGCTACCATGCCTGGCTAATTTTCTTACTTATTGTAGAGATGAGGTCTCACCAAGTAGCCCAGGCTGGTTTAGAACCCCTAGACTCAGTTAATCCTCTCCCCTCAGCCTCCCAAAGTGCGGGATGACAGGTTTGAGTCACAACACCCAGCCTCAGAGAATGTTGAGTATTACATGAATTATTAAAGGAAACTGGCCTTGTTATGTTGTGCTGTAAGTAACATTTATCATTTAAATAATTGTTTACAATTCAGTGGGATGTGGAAGTGTTTTTCCATACATGTATATTAAGTTTGGGGGTTAGCAACCTCTAAAATAATTTCTCATTGAGATTAACAATTGTTTTTGACCTCCAAAAATTTATCCCACAAGCAATTTTCTTTTTCTTTTTTTTTTTTTTGAGTTGGAGTCTCACTGTTGCCCAGGCTGGAGGGCAGTGGCACGCTCCTGGCCACTGCAGCCTCCACCTGCTGGGCTCAGGCAATCCTTCTGCCTCAGCCTTCCAAGTAGCTGGAACTACAGGCACGCACCACCATGCCCGACTATCACAAGCAAATTTTACAAGTTACCCTTTGAAGGCAGGAGGATAATGTAAGAAATTCTATCCTTGTGCACTGACATTACAATGTAAAAATCCCAAGTAAAACGTGCTCCCCTGGACTCTGGTTTGATACCTAACCATGAAGTCAGAGATTATTCCACCAAAGTAACAGATTAAGCAGGAGTTAGCATTAGAAAGATTACAGAGGTGTACTTACAGGGACTCCTCTCTATCCGAACTGTTTGAAGAGTGGAGGTCTTTCTGGAATTAGGATGGGAGTTGATGAGCAACCTGTCCCATATACCTGAAAACACACAATTTAATTTACTCCAGTATAAAAAACAGGGCCCAATAGCAAACCTCCTGTGTCTAATCATAGGTTTTTATTGTTCACAGTCCAAGACGTTGGTTTGTTTTTTTTTTTTTTTTGAGTCGGAATCTCACTCCCTCGCCCAGATTGGAGTGCAGTGGCACACACACGGCCACGGCAGCCTCGACCTGCTGGGTTCCTGTGATCCTTCCACCTCAGCCTTCCAAGTAGCTAGAACTACAGGTGCACGCTACCACACCCAGCTAATTTTTGATTTATTGTAGAGATGAGGTCTCACCAAGTTGCCCGGGCAGGTCTCGAACCCACGGGCTCAGGCAATCCACTCACCTCGACCTCCCAAAGCGCTGGGATTACAGGCTGAGCCACCGAGCCCGGCCCAAGA
>NW_007258422.1:160502-162014 GCF_000164805.1 Carlito syrichta
CCTGGCCACTGCAGCCTCAACCTGCTGGGCTCTGGTGATCCTTCTGCTCAGCCTTCCAAGTAGCTGGAACTACAGGCGCGCACTACCACGCCCAGCTAATTTTTTAATTTATTGTAGAGATGAGGTCTCGTTAAGTTGCCTAGGCAGGTTCGAACCCATGGGCTCAGGCAATTCACTCACCTCAGCCTCCCCATGCGCAGGATTACAGGTTGAGGCACCGAGCCCGGGTCATCCTCCCTTTCTTAAGCCTGTCTCATTCATCTCTGTATCACTAATGCCAAATAATAAATGCACACTAAACTGCACCTTTCTGGTCTGCAATGACAGAATGGAGGAAGCAGTACAGGCCATAATAATGGTTAAGTGAAGCCAGAAATGGTTACTAACCATGTAACACTGGGCAGATTACCTAATTTGTGAGCATTTGATTCTCCATTTATAAGTCATGCTTGCCCGGTTATTTCCCCTTTGGTGAAGATGTCCGACCTAGACAAAGCAGCCCTTTCCGGACAATTTGTCCCCCTCTCCACCTCTTCAGTTCATCACTCACTACACTCAAATCATCCCAACTCTCCATCCCACCAGAGGTCTCAGAGCAGGCCTTTCAAAACTCAGGGCTTTGTATACCCTATTTCTAACACCTGGGAAATCCCTTTACCCTCAAAGCGGAGCTTAACATCCATTGGATGCTTCCTACTTAAGGCCTATGGGATTACTATTCAGAGCACATTCTGAAGCCAGACCTCTTGGATTCAAATCCATTTTGCTACTTTCTAGCAGCATGAGCTCCAGAGAGTCACTTATCTATGACAAAGCATGCCTCAGCTTCCTCATCTATGAAATGGAGATTTAAAAAAAAAAAAAAAAAAAACTGCCTATAATCCCACCACCTTGGGAGGCCGATGCGAGAGGACTGCCTGAGCCCGCAGGTTCAAGGCCAGCCTGAGCAACATGGTGAGGCCTTGTCTTTACAACAAATCAAAAAATTAGGTGGGCTGGTAGCTGTAGGTCCAGCTACTTGAAAGGCTGAGGCGGAAGGAGCGCCGGGGCCCAGCAGGTCGAAGCTGCGATGGCCGGGGGCATGCCACTGCACTCCAGCCTGGGCGACAGAGTGAGTCTCCAACTCAGAAACAAAAGCAAAAAAGCTGCAGAGGGCTGTAGTGAGGATTAATGTAGTGAGAATTAATTAATGGGGGCATAGCAAGCACTACACAAGCTTTGCTGTCATCATCACAACTCCTTCGGAGGTTCTGGGTTCTTTTTCAAGCTAGTGCTTGCTGAGAACACGCCCATATAGGCACCACTCCCCTCCCTAGTCCCACGGTTCATTTCTCACGGAGCTGGGATTCGAACTCCTGCTCCTTGACCCGCAACTGCAACGTGGGAAAGGCTGCGCGGACTTCCTGGACGCCTGCCCTTCCACAAGACAGCAACTAAGGGGTGGTCTGCGCGTGTGCAGGGAGGTCAGGCATCACCCTCATCGGCTGCCCCCTCCCAGCCTGCCCCTCCGGC
>NW_007258422.1:162230-167686 GCF_000164805.1 Carlito syrichta
GTCAGCAGCTCCTGGGACACCGGGATCCCCGCGCAGTCCCGGGAGGACGACGAGCAGCTCGGGCGGGCCTGCGGCGCGCCGCGGACCTCCATGCCTTTCCCGAGGCTCCGAGCCGCGCCCGCCAGGCCCGGATGCCGGAAAGAGGCTCGGGGAGGGGGCGGGGCCGGGGCCGCGATTGGAGGAAACGCCGGGGTGGGCGGGGCGGAGCCAGGGGCGGGGCGACCCCTGGCGTTCGGGCGTGCCTACCCGCGCGAGAGGCGGCTTCCGGCTCCGGAGGCGCTGTGGTTGGGAAAAGCGCGGGCAAGTCTGGATTTAACTGCACAAATTCACGCAAAGAGCCCAGATGACGTGGGGGTGCCCACCTCTTAATTCTTTTTTGTTAAAGCAGTTTTTTAAGGCCGTGCGTGGTGGCCCTCGCCTGTAATCCCAGCATTTGGGGAGGCCGAGCGGGGAGAATCGATGGAGCACAAGAGTCGGAGACCAGCCTGGGCGACGTCGTGTGACCTCGTCTCTATAAAAAAGGTGTTATAGCCCGATGCGTTGGTTCATGCCTATCATCCCAGCACTTTGGGAGGCCGAGGTGAGAGGACTGCCGGAGCCCGCGGGTTTGAGACCAGCCCGGGCAACTTGGCGAGACCGCGTCTCCACAATAAATCAAGAAATGAGCCGGGCGTGGTGGCGCGTGCCTGTAGTTCCAGCTCCTTGGAAGGCGGAGGCGGAAAGGTCACCGGAGCCCAGCAGGGTGAGGCTGCGGTGGCCGTGAGCGTGCCACTGCACCCCAGCCTGGACGACAGGGTGAGACTCCAACTCCAAAAAAAAAAAAAAAAAATGTGGTTAAGATGGCAAATTGTGTCACATGTTCTCACAACTAAAAAAAAAATTTTTTTTTTGAGTTGGAGTCTCACTCTGTCTCCCAGGCTGGAGTGCAGTGGCACGCTCACGGCCACCCCAGTGTCGACCTGCTGGGCTCAGGGGATCCTTGCACCTCAGCCTTCCAAGTGGCTGGAACTACAGGCACGCGCCACCACGCCCGTCTTATTTTTTGGTTTATATATCCCAAAGAGGTGAAAAGGGGGGTCTTTAAGATATTTGCACACCCATGTTCACTGCAAAGTTGTTCACAGCAGCCAAGAGGTGGAAGCAGCCCAAATGTCTATTGAAGGATGAACAGAAAGAAAATATGATACATACATACAGCGGAATATCATCCAGCCTTAAAAGGAAGGGAATCCTCTTACACGCTACAACATGCCTAACCTTGAGGACATTATTATTATTTTTTGAGTCGGAGTCTCACTCTGTTGCCCAGGCTGGAGTGCAGTGGCACCCTCATGGCCACCACAGCCTCCAACTGCTGGCTCAGGCGGCTCTTGCGTCTCAGCCTTCCAATTAGCTGCAACTACAGGCGCGTGCAACCCCGCCCAGCTAATTTTTTTGATTTATTGTTGAGAGGAGGTCTTGCCAAGTTGCCCAGGCTGGTCTCGAACCCGCAGGCTCAGGCAGTCCTCTCGCCTATGCCTCCCAAAGTGCTGGGATTACAGCCTTGAGCCACCGCGCCTGGTAAGGACATTATTTTAAGTGAAATAAGTCAGTCACAAAAAAGACAAGTACTGTAGGAATCCACTTATATGAAGTATCTGCAGTAGTTAAACTCATAGAAACAGTAAGTAAAATGGTGGTTACCAGGGATAAGAGAAGGGAACTGGGGAGTTCAGGGTATCGGTTTTGCAGGATGAAAAATGCCCTAGAGATCAGTTGCACAACAATGTGGATGTAGTTAATGCTACTGAATTGTACAATCAAAAATGGTTAAGGACCGGGTGCAGTGGCTCACGCCTACAATCCCAGCACTTTGGGAGGCCAGAAGTGAGATTACTGGATGATCTAGTAATTCTACTTTTCAAGTTTTTGAGGAGCCTTCGTACTGTTTTCCACAGCGGCTGCACCATTTTAAAACATTCCCACCAACAGTGCACAGGCCTTCCAATTTCTCCACATCCTTGTTGATACATACTATTTCTTTTTTGTTTGTTTCTTTTTTGACAGTGGCCATTCCAGGAGCGTAAGATATACTTTGTGGTTTTGATTTGCATTTCTCTAATGATTAGTGATGTTAAACATCTTTTCTTGGGTTTCTTGGCCATTTGTTTGCATTCTTTCAGAGAAATGGTCTATTCAACTCCTTTTTTCAAACCCGTTTTAAAATTGGGTTATTTGTTTTATTGTTGTTGAGTTGTAGGAGGTGTTCTTCATGTATTCTGAATATTAACCTTTATCAGATATATGATTTGCAAATATTTTCTCCCATTCCGTGGGTTGCCTTTTCACTCTGTTTATTTCTTCCTTTCCTCTTTGTTCTTTCAACAGTCTTTATTGACCACCTACAGTATGTCCAGATCCCTCTGACACAAGATGCACAGTAGAAGAAGCAGTAATTTTGTACCAACCTATTTTCCTTATTTCTGACAGCAAGGGACTCCAGAGTCAGTCAGACCTAGATTAAATCCAATGTCATGTCTATTATTTAATAGCGATGACTTTGGGCAGATCACTCTCTGAGCCTCTGTTTCCTCCTCTGTAAAATCAGTATCATAATACTTCACAGGGATGCCCTAAGGAATAAAAGAGGCAGAGGAGTAAAATATATAATGGCACTAGAAGCTGCATTATTTTAATTATCATAATAATTTAACATTACATGATAATCAAGTTATAAGACTTAGGCCATAAAGAATTATAGGAGAAATTACAGTTGTTGTTGAAGAAAGCACTGATTAATACATTTTAAATGCTGATTTCACTAATACTTCCTAGTTAAAATCTATTTTGTCTGGAGATCCTTCAGGGAATGAATATTGTCTTTTGTTCTTTTTATTCCCATGAGGTCTGCCCTATTGACCTAATCACATTCTAAAGGCCTCTGAATACTTGGAGGGTAGGATTTCAACATATGAACTTTAGGAGAACACAAACATTCAGACTATATCAATTGGTCTAAGACTTAAAAACCCTCCTCCCAAAATTGATTTTTTGATAGATTTGGTTTTTTTTTGAGTTGGGGTCTCACTCTATTGCCTTGGCTGGAAGGCAGTGGCATGTTCACGGCCCAGCAGCCTCGACCTGCTGGGCTCAGGCAATTCTTCTGCCTCAGGTTTCCAAGTAGCTGGAACTACAGGTATGTGCCACCATGCCCAGCTAATTTTTTGATTTATGTAGAGATGAGGTCTCGCCAAGTTGCCAGCTGGTCTCGAACCTGTGAGTTCAGACAGTCCTCTCACCTCGGCCTCCTAAAGTGCTAGAATTATAGGCGTGAGCCACCACAACCAGCCTGACAGATTAAATAAGACCTAACTACAGGCTATAGCAAGAAATTCAGTTTAAATGCCAAGACAAGACACAGCTTAAAAGTGAAGTGACAAAAAAAATATGCCATGCAAGTACTAAACAAAAATAAAGCTAAAGTATCTATATTACTATTAAACAAAATGGATTTCAAAACAAAGAATACTACCAAGCATAAAGAAGGACTTTTTTCATAATGATAGAGATAAATTTCTCATGATGATATAACAATAATAATTGTACTTGCACCCAGTAGCAGAGGTTTTTTGTTTCTGGGTGTTTTTTTTTTTTATCAGAATCTCACTCTATTACCCAGACTGGACTGCAGTGCCATGTTCACAGCCACCACAGCCTTGACCTGCTGGGATCAGGCAATCCTTCCACCTCAGCTTTCCAAGTAGCTGGTAGTATAGGCATGTACCACCATGCCCAGCTAAATTTTTGATTTATTGTAGAGACAAGTTCTCGCTAAGTTGCACAGGCTGATCTCAACACACGAGGCTCAGGCAATCCTCTCGCCTCTGCCTCCCAAAGTGCGGGGATTACTGGTGTGAGCCACTGTGCCTTGCTTGGTAACAGAGTTTTATAATACAATAAGCAAAAACCAATAGAACTAAAAGGAGAAGTAGACAAATATAATATTACTTTTCAAGCTTTCAACACTCTCCTTTCTCAGTAATTGATAAAGTGAACATAAAACCAGCAAGTGGCCGGGCTCCGTGGCACAGCCTGTAATCCCAGCACTTTGGGAGGCCGAGGCGAGTGAACTGCCTGAGCCCATGGGTTTGAGACCCACCTGGGCAACTTGGCAAGACCTCATCTCTACAATAAATCAAAAAAATTAGCCGGGTGTGGTAGCACACACCTATAGTTCCAGCTACTTGGAAGGCTGAGGCAAAAGGATCACCGGAGCCCAGCAGGTCAAGACTGCGGTGGCCGGGAGCAGCCACTGCACTCCAGTCCGGGCAACAGAGCGCGACTCCAACTCAAAAAAATAAAATAAAATAAAACCAGCAAGTATGAAGAAGACTTATTATCAGCCAATTTAACCTAACTGACATATACAGGCCTGGTGACAGTAGAATACACATTGTTTGAATTGTTGATAGAAATCAGTACGATAGAGTTGAGCATGGTGGCTCACACCTGTAATCTCAGCACTTTGGGAGGCTGAGGCGGAGAGGATTGCCTGAGCTCAGGAGTTTAAGACCAGCCTGAGCAACACAGCAAGACCTCATTTCTACAATAAATCAAATTAAGCCAGGCATGGTGGTGCATGCAGGTGGTTCCAGCTACTTGGAAGGCTGAGGTGGAAAGAGCACCTGAGCCCAGCAGGTCGAGGTTGTGGTGGCCATGAGCATGCCACTGCACTCCAGTCTGGGTGACAGAGAGAGATTCTGACTCAAAAAAAAAAAAAAAGAAAGAAAGAAATCAGTAAGATAGAGCATATGCCAGGCCATAAAATAAGATACAAAAAATTTAAGTGGCTGATGTTATACTAAATTATCTCAACAAAATTAAACTAGAAGTCAGTAACAAAAGACATTTTGAAAACCTCCACGTGTTTGGAAATTAAACAACTCTTCTAAAAAACTGAAGAGTCAAATTAAAAGTATTAGAGAAATTATAAAATATTTTGAGCACAATTAAAATAAAAACAGAAAAGTTCAAAGTTTGTGTCATAAAGCAAAATCAGTACGAAGAGGAAAATTTACAGCATTAAATGCTTACATTGAAAAAGAAATAAAATCTCAAAAACTTATCTAAGTGTCCACAATAACTAGAAAAAAAGTAAATTAAATCCAAAGCAAGGAAAAGGAAGAAAATAATAAAGATAAGAGTAGGCTAAGCCTGGCTTGGTGGCTCAGCCTGTAATCCCACGCCTTTGGGAGGTGTGGTGAGTGGATTGCCTGAGCCCGCAGGTTCGAGACCCGCCTGGGCAGCGAGACCTCATCTCTACAATAAATAAAAAATAAGCCAGGCGTGGTAGCATGCACCTGTAATTCTGGCTACTTGGAAGGCTGAGGTGGAAGGATTGCCAGAGCTCAGTGGGATGAGGCTGTGGTGGCTGGGAGCGGCCACTGCACTCCAGTCTGGGCGACGGAGTGAAACTC
>NW_007258422.1:167706-171898 GCF_000164805.1 Carlito syrichta
TTATTATTTTTAAAAATGTCTCCTACTAAATCTGGTGGATGACTGTAAAGCCTTCTGATACTCTAACATCGTAGTAGGATATATAGTACAATTTTCCCCTCATCATTTCCAATGCATGTATTCACTTAAAGATTTTTTTTTTACAATATTGAACAACCAAAACAAAGAAGAATTTGCCTCTCCCCCCCACTTTTTAAAAAAGTTTTTAAACAAACTTTACTAGAGAAAGAAGGGAGAAAAGAAATGGAAACATGCCAGAGCTGGCACAGGTGAAAGAAATTGCCTCGCCTCTTTCAAAATTGGCGTCCCAAACTCCACTCATTCTTTTTATTAGTGGTCTACAAGGTTTTCCATCTCTTTGACTTTCACTGCATTCAACTTCAGCTGTCCAACCCCCCCCCCCAAAAAAAGAGTAGACTAGGCCGGGCTTGGTGGCTCAGCCTATAATCCCAGCACTTTAGGAGGCCAAGGTGAAAGGATTGCCTGAGCCCGCAGGTTCGAGACCAGCCTGAGCAACTTGGTGAGACCTCGTCTCTACAAAAACTCAAAAATTAGCCAGACATGGTGGTGTGTGCCTGTAGTTCCAGCTACTTGGAAGGCTGAGGTGGAAGGATCGCCTGAGCTAAGCAGGTTGAGGCTGTCATGGCTGGGAGTGTGCCACTGCCTTCTAGCCTGGGTGACAGAATGAGAAGCCATCTAAAAATAAATAAATAAATAAAATATTTTGCTCTTGAAAGACACTCTCGGCCATCATTAATAAAACAAACAACAACAGATGTTGCTGTGGGAGTGGAGAAAAAGAAACGCTACTACACTGCTGCTGGGAATGCAAGCTAGTCAACCTCTTTGGAAGACGGTGTGGTGATCTCTGAAAGAACTAGAAATTGACCTTCCATATGACCTAGCACTCCCCTTATTGGGATTATACCCGGAGGAATTCAAGTCATTCTACAAAAAAGATACCTGCACATGCATGTTTGTTGCAGCTCTATTCACAATAGCAAAACATGGAACCAACCATGCTGCCCATTGAAGCTGGACTGGATTTAAACAATTTTGTACACATACACAGTGGAATATTATGCAGCCATAAAGAAGAACAAACATATGAACTTTGCAGCAACTTGGACATATTTAGAGTCTATCATACTCAGTGATCTATGATAGAAACAAAGAACAGAGTATCATATTTTCTCACTCATAAGTGAACCTTGAACAATTAACATAATACTGTAAGAAAGGGATTGGCAATTGAGGGACACTGCCAGGGGAAGGAGGGGCACACCTCATCAACAGGGTTACCTGCATATTGAACATTTGTATGCCTAACCCTGAACTGTACCCCGCATCTTTAAAATAAATAAAGAAAAAAAAAGCAAAAGCTGCATGAAACAGGATACATTTTAAAAAAGAAAAAGGAAAGAAAGACACTCTAAATGAAAAGGCAAACCAAGACTGGGAGACTATATTTCCAAAACCAACATCTAACAGAGTATAGTCAAGTACCACATGACAACATTTCAATGAACAATGTACCATGTATGTGATGGTGTTTTCATAAGATTATAAAATCATATTTTTGTTTCTTTCTTTTTTTTTTTAGTCAGAGTCTCACTCTGTCGCCCATGCTGGAGCGCAGTAGCTCACTCATAGTCACCCCAGTGTCGACCTGCTAGGCATAGGTGATTCTTCTGCCTCAGCCTTCCAATTAGCTGGAACTACAGGCGCACACTACCATGCCAGGTTGATTTTTTTATTTATTGTGGAGACGAGGTCTCAGCAAGTTGCCCAGGCTGGTCTCGAACCCACACACTCAGGCAATCCCCTCGTCTTGGCCTCCCAAAGTACTGAGATTATAGACTTGAGCCACCATGCCTGGCCTGTTTCCATATTTTTAAATTGTATTCCACCAAACAACTTATTTGCACTTCTAAACAAGAATCATTTGCATAATTATTAGTTTTCTATAATCTACAGAGTTACAAAATAGCTGAAAATTGATGAAAGGTGGAGACAAACCCAGAAGGGTACTCTAAAAGGAAATCCAGAAAGTTTTTTTGTTGATTTTAAAATCTCAGTTTTTCATGATAGAAAGGCCTGTTCTCCTTCCCATGGACACTTACACCTAATATAAGTACAAACACTGTGAGGTGAGAACAGGCATTTCTGCTTGTGGAGAACAATATATGTGTCCTCTTTATCTCCAAACCTTGATAAAGGATGGACGCCTCCTTCCTTTTAGAGCATTGCTACTCAAAGTATTGTCTGACATCTTCTGAGATGTTTAGAAATTCAGATTTGGGGCTCCAGCCTAAACCAGAATCTATACTTTTAAAGGTCCTGAACCTAAATAAATCGAAAGACATACTATATTTATGGGTAGGAAGAGTTAATATTGTAAAGATAGCTAGGCTCGGTGGCTCAGCCTGTAATCCCACGCTTTTGGACCGAAGTGAGTGGACTGCCTGAGTCCGCGGGTTTGAGACCCGCCTGAGCAACTTGGTGAGACCTCAACTCTACAATAAATCAAAAAAATTAGCCGGGTGTGGTAGCGCGCGCCTGTAGTTCCAGCTACTTGGAAGGCTGAGGCAGAAGGATCGCCAGAGCCCAGCAGGTTGAGGCTGTGGTGGCCAGGAGCAGCCACTACACTCCAGTCTGGGTGACAGAGTGAGACTCCAACTCCAAAAAAAAAACATAGAAAAGAAGCTTAAAAAAACAGAACAAAACCTCCAAGAGATGAGTAATTATTTCAAGAGACTGAACCTAAGATTAATTGGAATACCTGAAGCAGATAGAGAGACAGAGACCACCCTGAAACAAACATTCCATGAAATTACCCAAGAAAACTTTCCTCATCTCATCTGTGACATGACCATTCAAATACAAAAGATTCAGAGAACCCCTGCAAGACAACAAATGAGAAAACCAACTCCCAGACATATGGTAATTTGCCTACACAAGGTAGATATAAAAGAATAATCCTAAAGGCAGCAAGAGAGAAAGGTCACATTACCTACTGGGAAAGACCAGTCAGAGTATCCAGCAGACTTACCTACAGAAACACTTCAGGCTAGGAGAGCTTGGAGCCCAATCTTCAAAGTTCTCAAAGATAAACAGTTTCAACCCAGAATTACCTACCCTACTAAACTAAGCTTCATCAGTGTTGGAGAATTAAAATTCTTCCCAGACATTCAATCCCTAAGAGTTTACACTGCCTCCAGATCAGCTCTACAATAAACACTTAAGAAAGTATTAAACACAGAAGAAAAGAAAAAAAGAACAATGCCCTTCACAAGAATGCAGGCAAAAGATTGAAAACACATATGAATCAACACAAAAATCAAAAGAAAGACAACAAATAAACAAACACCAGCAGCAACAACCAACTCAATAGGAACCTCATGACAGGGATAAACTCTCACATCTCAATAATTAGCCAGAATGTGAATGGACTAAATACAGCACTGAAAAGACATAGAATGGCAAATCGGATAAAATGTCATGAGGCTTCAATATAGTGTCTCCAAGAGACTCATCTCATCAGAAAGTACACTCACAGACTCAAAGTAAGAGGACGGGAACCAAAATCTTAGGCAAACAGAACCCAAGAGAAAGCAGGAATCGTGCTCTTAATATCAGACAAAATTCCCTTTAAGCTATCAAAAATTTAAAAAGATCTGAAAGGTCACTACAAAATGATGAAGGTTCAGTCCATCAACAAGAAATATCCATCCTAAACATATATGCACCCAACATAGGAGCACCAACTTTCATAAAGCAACTTCTAGGTAAACTAAAAAAAAAGATATTAACTCTAACTCTACCATAACTGGGGACTTAAACGCCCCACTAACAACCCTAGACAGATCATCAAGACAAAAAGTCAACAAGGAGATCCAGAACCTTAATGTGACACTTGAGCAAATGGACTTAATTGATACCTACAGAACACTCCACACAACAACCTTGGAATACACATTTTATTCATCACCACATGTGAAAGACACAGGGAACAGTCAGAAGGGTGTCTCCCGAGATGGCGCTAAAACACTATATGGAACCTAACAAAGACAACAAAGGCCCTAAATTCCTGCTCTTCCTGCGCGCGCGAAACTTAAACTTCTACACAAATATTATCTCCCTATAGGAATACTACCTCATAGCTCCCTCCAATAAAGACCCTAAGCTGGCA